>NC_092006.1:11180577-11410577 GCF_044704955.1 Pristiophorus japonicus
CTCCACTTAGGGCGGACTGGTCTTTGGGCCCAGGGACTCCCAGGTGTCGGTGGGGATGTTGCACTTTATCAGGGAGGCTTTGAGGGTGGTCCCTTGTAACGTTTCCTCTGCCCACCTTTGGCCCGTTTGCTGCGAAGGAGCTCCGAGTAGAGCGCTCGCTTTTGGGAGTCTCGTGTCAGACATGCGGACAATGTGGCCCTGCCCAGCGGAGCTGGTCGAGTGTGTGGTCAGTGCTTCGATGCTGGGGATGTTGCACTTTATCGAGGAGGCTTTGAGTTTCAGCCGCGCGTTTCACTGCGTTCCAGGCACTATATAAATGCAGGTTGTGGTTGTCTCTCCCGACGGCAGGTATTACCGGGGAGCAGTCGGGGCCCTGGTGGTCTACGACATCGCCAAGCACTTGACCTACGAGAACGTGGAGCGCTGGTTGAAGGAGCTGAGGGACCACGCGGACGTCAACATTGTCATCATGCTCGTGGGCAACAAGAGTGACCTTCGACATCTACGGGCGGTGCCCACGGATGAGGCCAAAACCTTTGCGGGTACGGGAAGGGGTCGAGGCGTTTGAAATCACGCTAATTGTTCTCGGAGCAGAGAAGGTTAAGGGGGAGATTTAATCGAGGGGTTCACTATCACGAGGGGTTTTGAGGAGTAAATCAGGAGAGACTGTTCCCGGGGGCAGGAGGGTGGGTAACCAGGGGGACACAGATTGACGATAATCGGCGATGGAACCAGAGGGGGGAGATGGGGAGAATGTGTTTTGACGCAGCGAGTTGTTGTGATCGGGAACGCGCTGCCTGAAAGGGCGGTGGGAGCAGATTCAATCGGGGACTTTCAAACGGGGGAATTGGGTAAATACTGGAAGGGGGGGAAATGTGCCGGGCTGTGGGGAAAGAGCAGGGGGGAGTGGGACTGATTGGATCGCTCTGTCACAGAGCCGGCACAGCACGGGCTCCATGGGCCCGATGGGATCCTCCTGTGCTGTACGATCTGATTCTATGAAAGGTGGACCTTAACCCGAAATACTGAGAGACGAGGAGAATCCTATTTTTTTTTTTAAAACCCAGCGAGATGTGATGTGCATTGCGAGGCCCCGTCTGCCCTCTCGGGTGGATGTAAAAGATCCCGGGGCCACTATTGGAAGAAGAGCAGGGGGAGTTCTCCCCGGTGTCCTGGGGCCAATATTTATCCCTCAACCAACATCACTAAAACAGACGATCCGGGTCATTATCACATCGCTGTGTGTGGGAGCTTGCTGTGCGCAAATTGCTGCGTTTCCCACATTACAACAGTGACTACACTCCAAAAGCACTTCATTGGCTTTGAAAAGCCTTGGGACATTCCTGAGGCAGTGATGTGTGCTGTCGAAATGGGGGGAGGGGAGTTTGAAAGGAAAAATCTGCCTGGTTTTTGAGGACCATTGAGAAATTCTTTGCCTGGGAATAAAAGGCAAGCTGGCCTTGTGTATCATGTTTCAACTTGATTTTCTCGAGCAAGCCCGAGCTTGGTTGTTGGTTTGAGTCAATGCTCTGTTGTTAAAACACTAATTATTGTTCATAACTGGTCGGGTCGGGTGGGTTGGGCCATGACCAAACACAATATCAGAATTAGGAGTTGGCCATTCGGCCCCTCGAGCCTGCTCCGCCATTCAATGAGGTCCTGGCTGTTTGGTTTAATTTATCTCTCAAATTCCAGGCACAACCACTCCCAAACTTGAAAGACTTAGATTTGTACAGAGCCTTTCACGACCGCCAGACGTCCCCAAGCACTCGACAGCCAATGAAGTGCTTTTTGTAGTCACTGTTGTATTGTGGGAAATGCGGCAGCCAATTTGCGCACAGCAAGCTCCCACATACAGCGATGTGATAATGACCCGGATCATCTGTTTTAGTGATGTTGGTTGAGGGATAAATATTGGCCCCAGGACACCGGGGAGAACTCCCCCTGCTCTTCTTCCAATAGTGGCCCCGGGATCTTTTACATCCACCCGAGAGGGCAGACGGGGCCTCGGTTTAATGTCTCATCCGACAGACGGCACCTCCGACAGTGCGGCGCTCCCTCAACACTGCCCCTCCGGCAGTGCGGCACTCCCTCGGTACTGCCCATCCGGCAGTGCGGCACTCCCTCGGTACTGCCCCTCCGGCAGTGTGGCACTCCCTCGGTACTGCCCCTCCGGCAGTGCGGCACTCCCTCGGTACTGCCCCTCCGGCAGTGCGGCACTCCCTCAGTACTGCCCCTCCGGCAGTGCGGCACTCCCTCAGTACTGCCCCTCCGACAGTGCGGCACTCCCTCAGTACTGCCCCTCGGACAGTGCGGCACTCCCTCAGTACTGCCCCTCGGACAGTGCGGCACTCCCTCAGTACTGCCCCTCGGACAGTGCGGCACTCCCTCAGTACTGCCCCTCGGACAGTGCGGCACTCCCTCAGTACTGCCCCTCGGACAGTGCGGCACTCCCTCAGTACTGCCCCTCGGACAGTGCGGCACTCCCTCAGTACTGCCCCTCGGACAGTGCGGCACTCCCTCAGTACTGCCCCTCGGACAGTGCGGCACTCCCTCAGTACTGCCCCTCGGACAGTGCGGCACTCCCTCAGTACTGCCCCTCGGACAGTGCGGCACTCCCTCAGTACTGCCCCTCGGACAGTGCGGCACTCCCTCAGTACTGCCCCTCGGACAGTGCGGCACTCCCTCAGTACTGCCCCTCGGACAGTGCGGCACTCCCTCAGTACTGCCCCTCGGACAGTGCGGCACTCCCTCAGTACTGCCCCTCGGACAGTGCGGCACTCCCTCAGTACTGCCCCTCGGACAGTGCGGCACTCCCTCAGTACTGCCCCTCGGACAGTGCGGCACTCCCTCAGTACTGCCCCTCGGACAGTGCGGCACTCCCTCAGTACTGCCCCTCGGACAGTGCGGCACTCCCTCAGTACTGCCCCTCGGACAGTGCGGCACTCCCTCAGTACTGCCCCTCGGACAGTGCGGCACTCCCTCAGTACTGCCCCTCGGACAGTGCGGCACTCCCTCAGTACTGCCCCTCGGACAGTGCGGCACTCCCTCAGTACTGCCCCTCGGACAGTGCGGCACTCCCTCAGTACTGCCCCTCGGACAGTGCGGCACTCCCTCAGTACTGCCCCTCGGACAGTGCGGCACTCCCTCAGTACTGCCCCTCGGACAGTGCGGCACTCCCTCAGTACTGCCCCTCGGACAGTGCGGCACTCCCTCAGTACTGCCCCTCGGACAGTGCGGCACTCCCTCAGTACTGCCCCTCGGACAGTGCGGCACTCCCTCAGTACTGCCCCTCGGACAGTGCGGCACTCCCTCAGTACTGCCCCTCGGACAGTGCGGCACGCCCTCAGTACTGCCCCTCGGACAGTGCGGCACGCCCTCAGTACTGCCCCTCGGACAGTGCGGCACTCCCTCAGTACTGCCCCTCGGACAGTGCGGCACTCCCTCAGTACTGCCCCTCGGACAGTGCGGCACTCCCTCAGTACTGCCCCTCCGGCAGTGCGGCACTCCCTCAGTACTGCCCCTCCGGCAGTGCGGCACTCCCTCAGTACTGCCCCTCCGGCAGTGCGGCACTCCCTCAGTACTGCCCCTCCGGCAGTGCGGCACTCCCTCAGTACTGCCCCTCCGGCAGTGCGGCACTCCCTCAGTACTGCCCCTCCGGCAGTGCGGCACTCCCTCAGTACTGCCCCTCCGGCAGTGCGGCACTCCCTCAGTACTGCCCCTCTGACAGTGCGGCACTCCCTCAGTACTGCCCCTCTGACAGTGCGGCACTCCCTCAGTACTGCCCCTCCGGCAGTGCGGCACTCCCTCGGTACCGCCCCTCCAACAGTGCGGCGCAGATTATGTGCTCAAGACTCTTGACTGAGGGAGCGCCGCACTGTCGGAGGGGCAGTACTGAGGAAGCGCCGGGGCCACTATTGGAAGAAGAGCAGGGGGAGTTCTCCCCGGTGTCCTGGGGCCAATATTTATCCCTCAACCAACATCACTAAAACAGATGATCCGGGTCATTATCACATTGCTGTGTGTGGGAGCTTGCTGTGCGCAAATTGAGCTGCCGAGTTTCCCACAATACAACAGTGACCACACTCCAAAAGTACTTCATTGGCTGTAAAGCGCTTTGGGGCGTCCGGTGGATGTGAAAGGTGCTATAGAAATGCAAGTCTTATTTTTGAAGGGAGAAAGTATGGAGCAGGTCGCTCTGCACCTGATTTTGGGGGGGTTTGGTGGGAGGGGGGGGGATATGGGGGGCTGCGATGGGGAGTGGGGGCAGAGAATGATGGGGATGGGACCAGACTGGCTAACATTCTGGGTCCGGATTATTTTGTAGAACGCACAGATCCTTGATGGGTCTGGACAAATCGAAAGGGCGGGAGGGGAAGCGGTGAGGAATGGCGATGTGTCGGAAGGGGGCGTGTGGGCTGATGTCAAGTGATTGACACCCAGGCGTGTTGTGAATGTGGTGCTGTCCTTTGGGCTATTAACCGGGCGGTGGGGAGGCTTAAGTTGGTCTCCATATTTGCGAAAGGATATACTCTCTTTGGAGGCAGTTCCGAGAAGGTTCACTCGGTTGATTCCGGGGATGAGGGGGTTGACTGAAGAAGGATTGAGGAAATTGGGAAATTGATGGGATGAAGGCTGATAAATCCCCAGGGCCTGATGGTCTGCATCCCAGAGGACTTGAGGAAGTGGCCCTAGAAATAGTGGATGCATTGGTGATCATTTTGCAACAGTCTATCGACTCTGGATCAGTTCCGAAGAATGAGAGGTGATCTTATCGAAAGGTATAAGATTATGAGGGGGCTTGACAAGGTGGATGCAGAGAGAATGTTTCCACTGATGGGGGAGACTAGAACTAGGGGGCATGGTCTTAGAATAAGGGGATACCCATTTAAAATGGAAATGAAGAGAAATTTCCTCTGACGGTTGTAATTCTGTGGAATTCGCTGCCTCAGAGAGCTGTGGAAGCTGGGACATTGAATACATTTAAGACAGAAGTAGACAGTTTCTTAAACGATAAGGGGTTATGGGGAGCGGGCAGGGAAGTGGAGCCGAGTCCATGATCGGATCAGCCATGATCGTATTAAATGGCGGAGCAGGCTCGAGGGGCCGAATGGCCGACTCCTGCTCCTATTATGTCCTTATCACCTGATTGGCTAAACCCTTCTTCTCTCCCCTTGCAGAAAAGAACGATGTCTCCTTCATCGAGACCTCTGCGCTGGATTCCACCAACGTGGAGATCGCCTTCCACACCGTTCTCACAGGTATGGCCGTCTCGCCAACGCCGCCCTCCGAAGGACACGTACACGGGACCACTGAGAGGTGGCCAACTATTGCTGTTCCAGAGTTGTCTACTCGTCACATGTTCCAGTCGTGCACACTTTCTTGATCGATCTCCTCTTCTCTCGTCCTCTCTCTCCACGCTGCTGATACTAAAGTATCTGATTCAACAACAACTTGCATTTATAAAGCGCCTTATTAGGCGGGAAATTGTGTTAGGGAAACTGATGGGATTGAAGGCTGATAAATCCCTGGGACCTGATAGACTGCATCCCAGAGTACTTAAGGAAGTGACCCTAGAAATAGTGGATGCATTGGTGATCATTTTCCAACAGTCTATCGACTCTGAATCAGTTCCTGTGGACTGGAGGGTAGCTAATGTAACCCCACTTTTTAAAAAAGGAGGGAGAGAGAAAACGGGTAATTATAGACCGGTTAGCCTGACATCAGTAGTGGGGAAAATGTTGGAATCAATCATTAAAGATGAAATAACAGCGCGTTTGGAAA
Source organism: Pristiophorus japonicus (assembly GCF_044704955.1). Taxonomy (NCBI): domain Eukaryota; kingdom Metazoa; phylum Chordata; class Chondrichthyes; family Pristiophoridae; genus Pristiophorus; species Pristiophorus japonicus. The sequence goes on from NC_092006.1 coordinate 11,186,362, forward strand.
GCAGTGACAGGATCGGTCCAAGTCAGCATGGATTTATGAAGGGGAAGTCATGCTTGACAAATCTTCTGGAATTTTTTGAGGATGTAACCAGTAGAGTGGACAAGGGAGAACCAGTGGATGTGGTGTATTTGGACTTTCAAAAGGCTTTTGACAAGGTCCCACACAAGAGATTGGTGTGCAAAATCAAAGCACATGGTATTGGGGGTAATGTACTGATGTGGATAGAGAACTGGTTGGCAGACAGGAAGCAGAGAGTCGGGATAAACGGGTCCTTTTCAGAATGGCAGGCAGTGACTAGTGGGGTGCCGCAGGGTTCAGTGCTGGGACCCCAGCTATTTACAATATACATCAATGACTTGGACGAAGGAATTGAGTGTAATATCTCCAAGTTTGCAGATGACACTAAGCTGGGTGGAGCTGTGAGGAGGATGCTAAGAGGCTGCAGGGTAACTTGGACAGGTTAGGTAAGTGGGCAAATGCATGGCAGATTCAGTATAATGTGGATAAATGTGAGGTTATCCACTTTGGGGGCAAAAACACGAAGGCAGAATATTATCTGAATGGCGGCAGATTAGGAAAAGGGGAGGTGCAACGAGACCTGGGTGTCATGGTACATCAGTCATTGAAAGTTGGCATGCAGGTACAGCAGGCGGTGAAGAAGGCAAATGGTATGTTGGCTTTCATAGTTAGGGGCTTTGAGTATAGGAGCAGGGAGGTGTTGCTACAGTTGTACAGGGCCTTGGTGAGGCCTCACCTGGAATATTGTGTCCAGTTTTGGTCTCCTAATCTGAGGAAGGACATTCTTGCTATTGAGGGAGTGCAGCAAAGGTTCACCAGACTGATTCCCGGGATGGCTGGACTGACATATGAGGAGAGACTGGATCGACTGGGCCTGTATTCACTGGTGTTTAGAAGAATGAGAGGGGATCTCATAGAAATATATAAAATTCTGACGGGACTGGACAGGTTACATGCGGGAAGAATGTTCCCGATGTTGGGGAAGTCCAGAACCAGGGGTCACAGTCTAAGGATAAGGGGTAAGCCATTTAGGAGCGAGAAGAGGAGAAACTTCTTCACTCAGAGTGGTGAACCTGTGGAATTCTCGACCACAGAAGGCTGTGGAGGCCAAGTCACTGAATATATTTGAGGGAGATAGATAGATTTCTAGACAAAAGGCATCAAGGGATATGGGAAGAAAGCGGGAATATGGTGTTGAGATAGCCATGATCATATTGAATGGTGGTGCAGGTTCGAAGGGCCGAATGGCCTACTCCTGCACCTATTCTCTGTTTCTATGTTAACGTAGTGAAAAGTCCCCAAGGCGCTTCACAGGAGCGTTACGAGATTTTAAAAATTTGACACCGAGCCGCATAAGTAGAAATTAGGGACCGGTGACCCAAAGCTGGGTCAAAGAGGTCGGTTTTAAGGAGCGTTTTGAAGGAGGAGAGAGAGGCGGAGATGTTTAGGGAGGGAGTTCCAGAGCTTGGGGCCCAGGCAGCTGAAGGCACGGCCACCGATGGTGGAGCGATTATAATCAGGGATGCTCAAGCGCGCAGAATTAGAGGAGCGCAGAGATCTCTGGGTGATGGGGGGTGGGATGTTGTGGGGAGATTCGAGATAGGGCGGGGGCGAGGGCCATGGAGGGATTTGTAAACCAGGATGAGAATTTTGAAATCGAGACGTTGCTTAACCGGGAGACAATGTAGGTCAGCGAGCACAGGTGGTGATGGGTGAGCGGGACTTGGTGCATATTAGGACACGGGGGCAGCGAGCACAGAGGGTGATGGGTGAGTGGGACTCGGTGCGAGTTAGGACACGTGGGCAGCGAGCAGAGAGGGTGATGGGTGAGTGGGACTCGGTGCGAGTTAGGACACGGGGGCAGCGAGCACAGGGGGTGATGGGTGAGTGGGACTCGGTGCGAGTTAGGACACGGGGCAGCGAGCACAGGGGGTGATGGGTGAGCGGGACTCGGTGCGAGTTAGGACACGGGGCAGCGAGCACAGGGGGTGATGGGTGAACGGGACTCGGTGCGAGTTAGGACACGGGGGCAGCGAGCACAGGGGGTGATGGGCGAGTGGGACTCGGTGCGAGTTAGGACACGGGGGCAGTGAGCACAAGGGGTGATGGGTGAGTGGGACTCGGTGCGAGTTAGGACACGGGGGCAGTGAGCACAGGGGGTGATGGGCGAGTGGGACTCGGTGCGAGTTAGGACACTGGGGCAGCCGAGTTTTGGATCACCTCTAGTTTACGTCGGGTAGAATGTGGGTGCCCAGCCAGGAGTGTGTTGGAATAGTCAAGTCTGGAGGTCACAAAGGCACGGATGAGGGTTTCAGCAGCGGATGAACTGAGGTGGGGGGGCGGAGACGGGCGATGTTACGGAGGTGGGAGTGGGTGGGTTTTGGTTATGCTGCAGATATATGGCCGGAAGCTCCTTTCAGGGTCCGATATGACACCAGGTTGCGAACAGGTGGTTCCGCCTCAGACACGAGTTGGGGAGAGGGATGGAGTCGGGCTGGGGGAAACAGAGTTTGTGGCAGGGACTGAAAACAATGGCTTTGGCCGTTCCGATATTCAATGGGAGATAATTTCTGCCCATCCAGAACGGGATTCAGGATTAATCTGCCCTTTCCAAACCAACAGGTCCACAGAACTCCAGGGGTGTGTCGTGATCTGGGTTTCAAGGGCCATGTTGCTAGGGACCAGAATCTCTACAAGACCCTTGGTCGTAGATTGGACCTTCCCTTGCCCGCAGGCCTCGATGATCCACATGATGCAGTGAAGCTAATTAAATGTTGACTTTTTTGGTCTCCTTATTTAAGGAAGGATGTACTTGCATTGGAGGCAGTTCAGAGAAGGTTCACTTGGTTGATTCCGGAGATGAGGAGGTTGACTTGCATAGAAACATCAAAAATAGGAACAGGAGTAGGCCATTCGGCCCCTCGAGCCTGCACCACCATTCAATATGATCATGGCTGATCCGCTATCTCAACACCATATTCCCGCTCTCTCCCCATACCCCTTTTATGTCTTGTATGTCTAGAAATCTATCTATCTCCCTCTTCAATATATTCAGTGACTTGGCCTCCACAGCCTTCTGTGGTAGAGAATTCCACAGGTTCACCTCCCTCGGAGTGAAAACATTTCTCCTCATCTCGGTCCTAAATTTCCTACCCCGTATCCTGAGACTGTGTGACCCCTTGTTCTAGACTTCCCAGCCCCGGGGGAAACATCCTCCCTGCATCCAGTCTGTCCAACCCCGTCAGAATTTTATACCTTTCAATGAGATCCCGTCTCATTCTTCTAAACTCCAGTGAATACAGGCCTAGTCGACCCAATCTCTACTCATACAACAGTCCTGCCCTCCCAGGAATCAGTCTGGTGAACCTTCGCTGCAGCTTTTTTAATGAAGAATGGTTGGGCCCGTACTCATTGGAGTTTAGAAGAATGAGAGGTGATCTTATTGAAAGGTATAAGATTCTGAGGGGTCTGGACAGGGCAGATGCAGAGAGGATGTTTCCCCTCGTGGGGGAATCTAGAACTAAGGGGCATAGTTTCAGAATAAGGGGTCGCCCATTTAAAAAGATGAGAAGGAATTTCTTCTGAGGGTGGTGAATCTGTGGAATTCTCTGCCCCAGAGAGCTGTGGAGGCTGGGTCATTGAATATATTTAAGGTGGAGATAGACAGATTTTTGAACGATAAGGGAGTGAAGGGCTAACCAGTGGATGTAGTGTATTTGGATTTTCAGAAGGACTTTGATGAAGTCCCACATAAGAGGTTAGTGTGCAAAATTAAAGCACATGGGATTGGGGGTAATGTATTGGCATGGATTGAAAATTGGTAACTGACAGGAAATAGAGAGTGGGAATAAACGGGTCTTTTTCGGGGTGGTGGGCAGTGACTAGTGGGGTACCACAGGGTTCAGTGCTGGGGCCCCAGCTATTCACTATATATATATATATATATAGACACAAAACTCGGTGGGATTGTGAGTTGTGATGCAAAGATGTTGCAAGGTGATTTAGATAGATTGAGTGAGTGGGCAAACACACGGCAGATGCAGTATAACGTGGATAAATGTGAAGTTATCCACTTTGGTAGGAAAAACATAAGGACAAAGTTTTATTTAAATGGTGATGGTTTGGGAAGTGTCGATGTACAGAGGGACCTGGGTGTCCTTGTACACCAGTCAGTGAAAGCAACATGTAGGTGCAGCAAGCAGTTAGGAAGGCCAATGGTATGTTGGCCTTCATTGCAAGAGGATTTGAGCAAGGAGGTCTTGCCACAGTTATACAGGGCCTTGGTGAGACCGCACCTGGAGTATTGTGAGCAGTTTGGGTCTCCTTACCTAAGGAAGGATATACTTGCCACAGAGGGAGTGCAGCGAAGGTTCACCAGACTGATTCCTGGGAGGGCAGGACTGTGGTATGAGGAGAGATTGGGTCGACTGGGCCTGTATTCACTGGAGTTTAGAAGAATGAGAGGGGATCTCATTGAAGGGTATAAAATTCTGATGGGGTTGGACAGACTGGATGCGGGGAGGATGTTCCCCCGGGGCTGGGAAGTCTAGAACAAGGGGTCACAGTCTCAGGATACGGGCTAGGAAATTTAGGACCGAGATGAGGAGAAATGTTTTCACTCCGAGGGAGGTGAACCTGTGGAATTCTCGACCACAGAAGGCTGTGGAGGCCAAGTCACTGAATATATTTAAGAGGGAGATATAGATTTCTAGACACAAGGCATCAAGGGGTATGGGGAGAAAGCAGGGGGTATGGGGAGAAAGCAGGAATATGGTGTTGAGATAGAGGATCAGCCATGATCATATTGAATGGTGCAGGCTCGAGGGGCCGAATGGCCTACTCCTATTATTATGTTTTAAGAATCTGTTTTTTGTGTTGGTGTCCTTGAACTGACCATGCCAATCTCCTTCCAGAGATCTATCGCATCGTGTCCCAACGCCAGATGTCCACGGACCCTCACGATCGCGAAGTGGGCCCCAGCAAGGACGTAGTGACCATATCCGTACCCCCGATGGACAAGGGCAGCAAGACACAGTGCTGCCAGAACATATAAGCTGTGCTCGAGCCTCTGACCCCTCTTTACGTTGTTGCCAGTGTCCTTGTGCGCCCGATCCGGCCTTGGCAAATCGCCCACCTCTGGCGCCTTGCCCATTGGCGCTGTGTGTGTGTGTGTGTGTGTGTGTGTGTGTGGGGGGGAGGGGGAGGGGGAGGGGGAGGTGTGGGTGCAATGCCATTTTGGAAAACAGGAAGGATTGTTGGTCAGATTGACCTGAGCTGAGGGTTGCAGTGTGAACTTCGGTATATATATAAAAAAAACACGCGTGCACACAACCGCGGAAAGTCCTGGAGAAGCACTCCACTCGCTTGGTATCTGAAAGACAAAATGGTTAACTCTCTTTGGGGTCAATGGTTCCATTGAGGGGGGTCTCTCCCAAGTGCTCACCGATCGCGTGCGTTTCCAGAGTTTTCCGTTCTCCATTCCCGCCATTTGTTCTCGTCCTTAATCTCCTTCCCCCCCCCCCCCGCTCTCCTTCCCTCTGGTTGTCCTCCATGGCTGGTGGCCTTGATCCATCTCCTGATGGGTCGGTGGTTCCCGGCGGACATTTTCGAGGGGTGAGAGACCCTGCAAGTCCTTGCTGGTTCTGTTCTCGGGAGATGACTGGGGAGATGGGGCGGGCGAGTCAGTCGGTCTCTTTGTCCCGTTGTGGGGAGGGGAGGGGTGGGGCGTAGTCGGGAGAGGATCACTCTTGCCGAGGCCCAATATCTACTCGCTGTTCCTTCGCCGCGAAGTTGTGCCGAACATTTGGCTTCACTCGCGGGACGCAGGGTTTAATCCATCGGCTCTTGGTGCGCGATAGCAATTCGTTGCCCCATTTCCCATTTTGAAAATGGCTTGCAGAGGAGAGGCAACTTTTCCCATCTTCTCCCTCCCGGAGATCTTTCCCATCCGCCCCCACTGGCCTCTCCTGCTCTCAGGACCTGCTCAGTCGCCTCCAGCTGCGAGACTTTTTTTTTAGGGGAGGCCTATTTGGCCCGAATTTGGCTCTAGGTGGGCTAGGCCATTGCATTCCTTGGCCATGTGGTGATGACATTGAGGACTTGCCGGTTTTTGTTGTTTTTCCCTCACCCTCACCCTCACCCCAACGGTCAAGCCTCCCCACCTCGTGTTTGGGAGCGGTGGGAGAAGAGATGGGCAAGATGGCGTCTAGCCCTCGAGTAACTCACTCCAGGGGTCTGACGACTCCCAAAGGCCCCAAGGTTGTCCTCCTATATTGCCGTATTTTTTTTTTAATGCAGACTGCTGCCTCCTCTCCTAGGAGCGGACATGTGGGCTTGGTTTTTGGCGTTTTTGTTCTAGAAGTTTCCACTGCGCGCTCCCCTCGGGAACGTGTGTGTGTGTGTTTTGTTCGTCCAGTTTGAAAATCCTGTTCTCCAATCCACGTTTTCCCCCCCCATTTTTCTGTGACATGATTTCGGCCGTTGCAAGCTAACTTTGCGCTAATCGAGCATTACCTCATGGATTTTGGAGGGGGAGGTCAAAGGGCAACAGGCTGGTGTGGTGAGCGAGTTGGCGAGTTCCCCCGCCCCACCCCCTCCCAGTCTAAACACTCGATCGGGGGAGTGGGGTTATGGTATGGTGAGGAATCTGGAACCGGTATCAAAATGGCCACAAAGAACATTTATCCACTGGAGGTCACATGTCGAGACTGGTTTCCATGGTTACACTATGATTTGTCCATATTGGGGCATGGCCTCCAATGGTCCAGTTGACCCAAGTCCAAGACTTGCTGATTCCAGTTTGAGTTGCCCCTTATTTTTGAGATTCACTGCCCATACCCCATCCCCTTTCCCCATCGCTCGACCTAGCAGACTAGGCCCAGTTTCCCCGTGGCCTTTCCTTGACCCTAGTCTCTTGCCGGAGAGGGGAGGGGGGGGGGTGCCTGAAGGAAGTGAGCCACACTGGGGTCCTGAGGCAAAAGTGACCCATCAGATTGACACTTCTCCAGTTGCAGAGTAAACTGCCTTCACCACTCCAATTCTGCTCGTGTCTATGTGCCGCATATCTTGTCTGTTCTCCCACCAGCCCTTCCCATTTAAGAATTGGGCTGCCATCTTGCGATTGCAGTTGGGGCCTTCCCTTGACAGAAAATTTTCTTCTGCCCCCCAGCTTCCCTTTTTTTTTAATCCTCTCCATGCACACCGAAGCTATCACTGGTCGCACAAGGGGGTCCTCTTCCTGGTTCGATGTTGATTTTAAGGATGAGCCCTCTCGCTAGGCCTGATTTTGTGGAGACTGCTCTCTGGTGGGTGGCCTCAATCTACCTGTAGGACCCTCGCACTGGTAAACCTGTTACTTCTGTGCAATATGTGGGAGGAAATTCGCAAAAAAAAAAATGTTTATTTTATTGCAAATAAATTATATTGGACTGAAATTCCAAAGCAAACCTTTGTTTCTCTCTCTCTCTTTCGGTCTTGGCTATTGGCAGCGGGCGTTTCTCTGGTCACCTACTGCGCGGGTCCTTCCTTAGTTGCCTATGTTACAAGATGGTGGTGAGCACACGTCAATCGTTGACCCTGCTTGTCCAATCTTTCCAAATGATCCAGGGGCTTTGGGTGCTAAACAGGTTGAATAGACTCGACTTGTATTCCCTCGAGTTTAGAGCATTTATTATATTAAGGATTTAGACTTTGGAATCAAAAACTCAATTTCTAAATTTGCGGATGACACCAAATTGGGGTGGGGGGGGGGGGGTGTCATTAGCACTGAGGACTGCAACAAATGACAGGACATTAATAATTGGAACAGAGGAGGCTGAGAGGAGACCTCATTGAGGTGTAAAAAAATTTTGAGGAGCCTGGATATAGTGGATAGCCAGGGCCTATTTCCCTTGGTGAAGGGGGCATAGATTTTAGGTGGTTGGTGGAAGGTTTTGAGGAGAGGCTTCTTTACGCAGAGGGTTGTGGGGATCTGGAACTCTCTGCCTGGAAGAGTGGTGGATGCAGAAACCCTCACCACTTTTCAGAGATGGTTGGATGGGCACTTGAAGTGCAGTAACCTGCGGGGTTACGGACCGAGAGCTGGTAATTGGGATTAGACTGGATGACCTCTTGTTGGCTGTCACAGATACGATGGTGAGTACTGCAGGGAATCGAATACGGCCAGGGTGGTGATCTGGACTAGTTTTGATCACCTGGATGGGTCAGAGGAATTTTCCCAAATTTTTTTTTCCCCCCTCCCCCAATTTATGATTTTCGCCTCTCCCAGGAGATCACATGGGTCCGGTTGGGGTGGACTGTAGAATGTTTCAGTGTAAGGGGTGTCGCAGTTGTGTGAGGCGGACTGGTTGGGCTGGGTGCTCTTTGCCTTTCCGTCATTGTTCATGGGTTTATATGTAACCTTCAGGGCTGCTGACCGAGGGCCGTGCGACTCTTTGTCGGCCGGCACGGACACGATAGGCCGAAATGGCCTCCTTCTGCGCTGTAAATTTCTGTGTTTCTATTAACTTTGTAGAATGGGGTTATCATTGGCCAATGAAGTTCAACACCGATAAATGTGATATTTGGGTAGGAACGATAGGGAAGTCATTTATTACTTGGAGGGTGAGAGTCTGGGTGGGGTAGAGGAATAAAGCGATCTCTGATACAAACACACATCACTAAACATTGACACAGGTTAGCAAGGCCATAAAAAAAGCAAACCAAGAACTAGGGTTTATTTCTAGAGGGATAGAATTGAAAAGTAGGGATGTTGTGCTGAACCTGTGTCGAACCTTGGTTAGACCACACTGCGTACAGTTCTGGTCACCATATTATAAACAGGATAGAGAGGCACTGGAGAAGGTGCAGAGAAGGTTTACAAGGATGGTACCAGAAATGCGAGGGTGTACATTATCAGGAAAGGATGAACAGGCTGGGTCTCCTTTCACTTGAAAAGAGAAGGCTGAGGGGTGAGCTAATAAAGGTCTTTAAAATGATGAAAGGTTTTGATCGAGTGCATACAGAGTGTTTCCACTTGTGGGGAAGAGCATAACTAGAGGCCATCAATATTAGATAGTCACCCAGAAACCCAATGGGGAATTCAGGAGAAACTTCTTTACCCAGAGAGCGGTGAGAATGTGGAACTTGCTGCCACAGGGAGGGGTTGAGGCAAATAGTATCGATGTATTTAAGGGGAGGCTGGATAAACATATGAGGGAGAAGGGAATAGAGGGTTATGCTGATAGAGTTAGATGAGGAAAGACGGGAGGAGGCTCGAGTGGAACATAAACGCCGGCGTGGACTGGTTGGGCCCAATGGCTTGTTTCTGGGCTGTATATTCCGTTTAATTAAGGGGTGATCTAATCGAGGTGTTTAAGATGATTTAAAGGGGTAGATAAGACCATAAGAAATAGGAGCAGGAGTCGGCCATTCGGCCCCTCGAGCCTGCTCCGCCATTCAATAAGATCATGGCTGATCTGATCATGGACTCGGCTCCACTTCCCTGCCCGCTCCCCATAATCCTTCACTCCCTTATCGCTCACAAATCTCTCGATCCCCGCCTTAAATATATTCAATGTCCCAGCCTCCACAGCTCTCTGAGGCAGCAAATTCCACAGATTTACAACCCTCAGAGAAGAAATTTCTCCTCATCTCAGTTTTAAATGGGCGGCCCCTTATTCTGAGATCATGCCCCCTAGTTCTAGTGTCCCCCATCAGTGGAAACATCCTCTCTGCATCCACCTTGTCGAGCCCCCTCATAATCTTACACGTTTCAATAAGATCACCTCTCATTCTTCTGAATTCCAATGAGTGGAGGCCCAACCTACTCAACCTTTCCTCATAAGTCAACCCCCTCATCTCCAAAATCAACTGAGTGAACCTTCTCTGAACTGCCTCCAAAGCAAGTATATCCTTTCGTAAATATGGAGACCAAAACTGCACGCAGTACTCCAGGTGTGGCCTCACCAATACCCTAGTTTTGAAGATATTAAGGGGAACAGATAGGGTAGAAAGACTTGGATTTCTATAGCTTCTTTCACGACCACCGGACATCTCAAAGCGCTTTACAGCCAATGAATTTTGAAGGGTAGTCACTGTTATAATGTGGGAAATGCAGCAGCCAATTTAAGCACAGCAAGCTCCCACAAACAGAAACTGTTTTTAGTGATGTCGGTTGAGGGATAAATATTGGCCCCAGGACACCGGGGAGAACTCCCCCTGCTCTTCTTCCAATAGTGGCCCCAGGATCTTTTACATCCTCCCGAGAGGGCAGACGGGGCCTCGGTTTAACGTCTCATCTGAAAGATGGCCCCTCCGACAGTGCGGCGCTCCCTCAGCACTGCCCCTCCGACAGTGCGGCGCTCCCTCAGTACTGCCCCTCCGACAGTGCGGCGCTCCCTCAGTACCGCCCCTCCGACAGTGCGGCGCTCCCTCAGTACTGCCCCTCCGACAGTGCGGCGCTCCCTCAGTACCGCCCCTCCGACAGTGCGGCGCTCCCTCAGTACCGCCCCTCCGACAGTGCGGCGCTCCCTCAGTACTGCCCCTCCGACAGTGCGGCGCTCCCTCAGTACCGCCCCTCGACAGTACGGCACTCCCTCAGTACCGCCCCTCGACAGTACGGCGCTCCCTCAGTACTGCCCCTCTGACAGTGCAGCACTCCCTCAGTACTGCACTGGAGTGTCGGACTAGATTTTTGTGCTGAAGTCCCTGGAGTGGGACTTGAACCCATGATCATCTGACTCAGGCGAGAGTGCTGCCCACTGAGCCACGGCTGACAAGCGAGGGTTAAGTTACGAGGAGAGATTACACAAACTCGGGTTGTATTCCTGGCAATTTAGAAGGTTAAGGGAGGATCTGATCAAAGTTTTCAAGACATTAAGGGGAACAGACGGTAGATCGAGAGAGACTATTTCGGCTGGTTGGGGAGTCTAGGACCAGGGGACATAGTCTGAAAATTCGAGCCTGACCTTTCAGGAGTGAAATTAGGAAACACTTCTACACACACAGGGTGGGAGAGGTTTGGAAATCTCTTCCGCAAACGGCAATTGATGCTGGGGGTCAATTATTTTTATATCTGAGATTGCTAGATTTCTGTTAATTAAAGGTATTAAGGGATCTGGGCCAAAGGAGTTAGGTCCCAGATCAGCCCCGATCTCATTGAATGGTGGAGCAGGCTGGAGGGGCTGAATTACCTCCTCCTGTTCCTATGTTGCGTTCCCTCAGTACTGCACTGGGAGAGATGGTTTCGACGATGGGCTTGTGTCTCTGGAGTGTGGCTTGAACTCATGACCTTCTGTCTTGAGTAGATCATGATCGGCAGTCCCTCGGAGTCGAGGAAGACTTGCTTCCACTCTTAACGTGAGTCCTTAGGTGGCTGAACAGCCCAATACGAGAGCCACGGTCCCTGTCACAGGTGGGACAGACAGTGGTTGAGGGAAGGGGAGGGTGGGACTGGTTTGCCGCACGCTCCTTCCGCTGCCTGCGCTTGGTTTCTGCACGCTCTCGGCGACGAGACTCGAGGTGCTCAGCGCCCTCCCGGATGCACTTCCTCCACTTAGGGCGGTCTGGTGTTTGGCCAGGGACTCCCAGGTGTCGGTGGGGATGTTGCACTTTATAAGGGAGGCTTTGAGGATGTCCCTTGAAACGTTTCCTCTGCCCACCTTTGGCTCGTTTGCCCGTGAAGGAGTTCCGAGTAGAGCGCTTGCTTTGGGAGTCTCGTGTCAGGCATGCGGACAATGTGGCCCTGCCCAGCGGAGCTGGTCGAGTGTGGTCAGTGCTTCGATGCTGGGGATGTTGGCCTGGTCGAGGACGCTAATGTTGTTGCGTCTGTCCTCCCAGGGGATTTGCAGGATCTTGCGGAGACATCGTTGGTGGTATTTCTCCAGCAACTTGAGGTGTCTACTGTACATGGTCCATGTCTCTGAGCCATACAGAATGGCGAGCTCCCCAATGAGCCAAGCTCTCTCTCCTGACACTAACAACTTCCATCGGACAAAGAAACCAATGCATCTCATGAAAAACTTTATTTTAAAAAATAGTTTCAGCTCCCAATTCCTTTGACACCGAATTGGGAGCTCAGATTGACATATTGACGGGTTGCATCGCTAATATAGTGATACGACCACTCACATTATGAAGCAGAAATTGTATTAAATGATACAAATCAACCAACAGGAGCCTCAATTTAGCCCCTCCGACAGTGCGGCACTCCCTCAGTACTGCCCCTCCGACAGTGCGGCACTCCCTCAGTACTGCCCCTCCGACAGTGCGGCACTCCCTCAGTACTGCCCCTCCGACAGTGCGGCACTCCCTCAGTACTGCCCCTCCGACAGTGCGGCACTCCCTCAGTACTGCCCCTCCGACAGTGCGGCGCTCCCTCAGTACCGCCCCTCCGACAGTGCGGCACTCCCTCAGTACCGCCCCTCCGACAGTGCGGCGATCCCTCAGTACCGCCCCTCCGACAGTGCGGCCCTCCCTCAGTACCGCCCCGCCGACAGTGCGGCACTCCCTCAGTACTGCCCCTCCGACAGTGCGGCACTCCCTCAGTACTGCCCCTCCGACAGTGCGGCGCTCCCTCAGTACTGCCCCTCCGACAGTGCGGCGCTCCCTCAGTACTGCCCCTCCGACAGTGCGGCGCTCCCTCAGTACTGCCCCTCCGACAGTGCAGCGTTCCCTCAGTACTGCCCCTCCGACAGTGCGGCGCTCTATCAGTACTGCCCCTCCGACAGTGCGCCGTTCCCTCAGTACTGCCCCTCCGACAGTGCGGCGTTCCCTCAGTACTGCCCCTCCGACAGTGCGGCGCTCCCTCAGTACCGCCCCTCCAACAGCGCAGTACGGCGCTCCCTCAGTACTGCCCCTCCGACAGTGCAGTGCGGCGCTCCCTCAGTACTGCCCCTCCGACAGTGCAGTGCGGCGCTCCCTCAGTACTGCCCCTCCGACAGCGCAGTGCGGCGCTCCCTCAGTACTGCCCCTCCGACAGCGCAGTGCGGCGCTCCCTCAGTACTGCCCCTCCGACAGTGCAGTACGGCGCTCCCTCAGTACTGCCCCTCCGACAGTGCAGTGCGGCGCTCCCTCAGTACTGCCCCTCCGACAGCGCAGTGCGGCGCTCCCTCAGTACTGCCCCTCCGACAGTGCAGTGCGGCGCTCCCTCAGTACTGCTCGTGATCTGCGTTCCTTATGGCCCAGCATTCCCCATAAATCTGTGTTTGTGGCCTGTGTTTGTTTGCAGGCTGCATGGCCCTCGTTACCTGCACCATCCCGACAGTCCGCCCTACCCCGTGGTCAACCCACTCACCTTTGACCGTTGGCTGGGAAACTGCGCTCGGTGGATCAGAGCCCAATCCCAGATGCCCAGGACATCCATGGTGTCCAGACCAACGGCAACACTACATCTGTAAATACCTTGGCAACCGGATGGGAAATTCCGGGAGCCCCACGGCATTGCTCCCGAGAAAGGTTTTCCATCTAAGGTCTCGGAGTTCTGGAGCAGAGACGTGCGCTGTTTAGTCAGCCAATGTCTGGTCCCTTCGTCGCGGGAGCGAGTTCAGAAAATGGCCATTGGAGCCAATCACGGTCCAGAACACACCAGCCAATGGGATTGACGCATTTCTTGACGTAGCAAAGGGCCAATCGGTTGCTGTTTTTTTCCGTGATTCATTCACAAGATGTGGGCGTTGCTGGCAAGGCCGGCATTTATTGCCCGTCCCTAATTGCCCCTTGAGGAGGTGGTGGTGAGCCCCCTTCTTGAACCGCTGCAGTCCGTGTGGTGAAGGTGCTCCCACAGTGCTGTTAGGGAGGGAGTTCCAGGATTGTGACCCAGCGACAATGAAGGAACGGCCGATATATTTCCAAGTCGGGATGGTGTGTGACTGGGAGGGGAACGTGGAGGGGGTGGTGTTCCCATGGACCTGCTGCCCTTGACCTTCTAGGCGGTGGAGGTCGTGGGTTTGTGAGGTGCTGCCGAAGAAGCCTTGGCGAGTTGCCGCGGTGCATCTTGTAGACGGTGCACACTGCAGCCAGGGGGCGCCGGTGGTGGAGGGAGTGAGTGTTGAAGGTGGTGGGTAGCGTGTCGATCGAGCGGGGCTGCTTTGTCCTGGATGGTGTCGAGCTTCTCGAGTGTTGTTGGAGCTGCAACTCATCCAGGCAAATGGAGAGTGTTCCATCACACTCCTGACTTGTGCCGTGTAGATGGTGGAGAGGCTTTGGGGAGTCAGGAGGTGAGACACTCGCCACAGAATACCCAGCCTCTGACCCGCTCTTGTGGCCACAGTATTTATGTGGCTGGTCCAGTTAGGTTTCTGGTGACCCCCAGGATGTTGATGGGGGATTCGGTGATGGGAATGCCGTTGAATGTCAAGGGGCGATGGTTAGACTCTCGCTTGTTGGAGACAGCCATTGCCTGGCACTGTGGGGTGCGAATGTTACTTGCCACTTATCAGCCCAAGCCTGAATGTTGTCCAGGTCTTGCTGGATGTGGGCACGGACTGCTCCATTATCTGAGGGGTTGTGAATGGAACTGAACACTGTGCAGTCATCAGCGAACATCCCCACTTCTGACCTTCTGATGGAGGGAAGGTCATTGATGAAGAAGATGGTTGGGCCGAGGACACTGGCCTGAGGAACTGCCGCTGTCTGGCTCTCCCACCCCGGCCACATTTCCTCTGCCGCCCCCCCTCCCCCCCCCCCGGATGGGGCAGGTTTTACCGGTGTTGCTGGGGGAACTTGGGCGAGGGGGGCAAGTGACGCACAGGAGGCAGGTCGTAGTGGCTGGGGATGTGGCTGTTCTTGGGGGAGTCGTAGTGGTTCTCCTGGGGGCCGCACTCCGTCACCCCGTCGGCTCTGCTCCCTGGTCAGAGAGAGAGAGAGAACACAACGCGTCAGACCCAGGGCCCATTCCACAGGCCGCCACACCCACCCGCCATTGGGGTGAGAGAGAGAGGGGGTGATGGAGGGAGGGAGAGAGGGAGGAGGTGAGAGAGAGAGGGGGAGGGGGGGGGGAGGGAGGGGGGTGGGAGAGAAAGAGGGAGGGAGAGAAGGAGGGAGGGAGAGAGGGAGGAGGTGAGAGAGAGAGGGGGAGGGGGGGGGGAGGGAGGGGGGTGGGAGAGAAAGAGGGAGGGAGAGAAGGAGGGAGGGAGAGAGGGAGGAGGTGAGAGAGAGAGGGGGGAGGGGGGTGGGAGAGAGAGAGGGGGAGGGGGGTGGGAGAGAAAGGGAGGGAGGGGGGTGGGAGAGAAAGAGGGGAGGGGGGGGAGGGAGGGGGGTGGGAGAGAAAGAGGGAGGGAGAGAAGGAGGGAGGGAGGGGGGTGGGAGAGAAGGAGGGAGGGGGGTGGGAGAGAAGGAGGGAGGGGGGTGGGAGAGAAGGAGGGAGGGGGGTGGGAGAGGAGGGAGGGGGGTAGGAGGGAAGGAGGGAGGGAGGGAGGGGGGGGTGTGGGAGAGAAGGAAGGAGGGAGGGGGGTGGGAGAGAAGGAGGGAGGCAGAGACAGAGAGGAAGAGAGAGGGGGGAGGGGGGAAAGAGAGGGAGGGGGGGATGGGAGAGACGGAGAGAGAGGGGGGGGAGGCAGAGATGGGAGAGGGAGGGAAAGGGGTGAGGGAGAGAGAGAGAGGGTGAGAGAGGGGGGGAGGGAGGTGGAGGTGGGGGAGGGGAGGGAGAGAGGGAGGGGGAGAGAGAGGGAAAGAGAGGGAGGGGGGATGGGAGAGAGAGAGAGAGGGAGGGGGAGGGGAGGGAGGGTAGGGAGAGAGGGAGGAAGGCAGAGAGGGAGAGAGAGAGAGGGAGAGGGAGGTGAGAGAGAGAGGGGGAGGGAGGGAGGTAGGGGGAGGGAGAGAGAGAGAGAGAGGGGGAGGTAGGGGGAGGGAGGGAGCGAGAGAGAGAGGGAGAGGGGAGGGAGAGAAAGGGAAAGAAAGAGAGAGAATCGGCGAAAGAAAGGAAGACTTGCATTTAAATAGCGCCTTTCATGACCTCAGAACATCTCAAAGCGCTTTATAGCCAATGAAGTACTTTTGAAGTGTGGTCACTGTTGTAATGTGGGAAACAGCAAGCTCCCACACACAGCAATGTGATAATGATCAGGTATATCAGCACCAAGGTCGGTCTCTTGTAAAAAAAAACATCTGCCTGAGAGATAACCGCCCTTAATAGACATTTCTGTGATGTCATAGAAACATAGAAACATAGAAAATAGGTGCAGGAGTAGGCCATTCAGCCCTTCAAGCCTGCACCATCATTCAATAAGATCATGGCTGATCATTCCCTCAGTACCCCTTTCCTGCTTTCTCTCCATACCCCTTGATCCCTTTAGCCGTAAGGGCCACATCTAACTCCCTCTTGAATATATCCAATGAACTGGCATCAACAACTCTCTGCGGTAGAGAATTCCACAGGTTAACAACTCTCTGAGTGAAGAAGTTTCTCCTCATCTTAGTCCTAAATGGCCTACCCCTTATCCTAAGACTATGTCCCCTGGTTCTGGACTTCCCCAACATCAGGAACATTCTTCCTGCATCCAACCTGTCCAATCCCGTTAGAATTTTATATGTTTCTATGCGATCCCCTCTCATCCTTCTAAACTCCAGTGAATAAAGGCCCAGTTGATCCAGTCTCTCCTCATATATCAGTCCTGCCATCCCTGGAATCAGTCTGGTGAACCTTCGCTGCACTCCCTCAATAACAAGAACATCCTTCCTCAGATTAGGAGACCAAAACTGAACACAATATTCCAGGTGAGGCCTCACCAAGGCCCTGTACAACTCCCTGTACAGTAAGACCTCCCTGCTCCTATTCTCAAATCCCCTAGCTATGAAGGCCAACATACCATGTGCCTTCTTCACCGCCTGCTGTACCTGCATGCCAACTTTCAATGACTGATGTTCCCAGGTCTCGTTGCACCTCCCCTTTTCCTAATCTGCCGCCATTCAGATAATATTCTGCCTTCGTGTTTTTGACCCCAAAGTGGATAACCTCACATTTATTCACATTATACTTCATCTGCCATGTATTTGCCCACTCACCTAACCTGTCCAAATCACCCTGCAGCCTCTTAGCGTCCTCCTCACAGCTCACATCACCACCCAGCTTAGTGTCATCTGCAAACTTGAAGATATTACACTCAATTC
This sequence comes from Pristiophorus japonicus, assembly GCF_044704955.1. Classification (NCBI taxonomy): domain Eukaryota; kingdom Metazoa; phylum Chordata; class Chondrichthyes; family Pristiophoridae; genus Pristiophorus; species Pristiophorus japonicus. The sequence goes on from NC_092006.1 coordinate 11,203,465, forward strand.
CTTCATCGAAATCATTAATGTATATTGTAAATAGCTGTGGTCCCAGCACTGAGCCCTGCGGCACCCCACTAGTCACTGCCTGCCATTCTGAAAAGGACTCGTTTATCCCAACTCTCTGCTTCCTGTCTGCCAACCAGTTCTCTATCCACATCAGTACATTACCCCCAATACCATGTGCTTTGATTTTGCACACCAATCTCTTGTGCGGGACCTTGTCAAAAGCCTTTTGAAAGTCCAAATACACCACATCTACTGGTTCTCCCTTGTCCACTCTGCTAGTTACATCCTCAAAAAATTCCAGAAGATTCGTCAAGCGTGAATTCCCTTTCATAAATCCATGTTGACTTGGACCAATCCTGTCACTGCTTTCCAAATGCGCTGCTATTTTATCCTTAATGATTGATTCCAACATTTTCCCCACTACTGATGTCAGACTAACCGGTCTATAATTACCCGTTTTCTCTCTCCCTCCTTTTTTAAAAAGTGGTGTTACATTAGCTACCCTCCAATCCATAGGAACTGATCCAGAGTCGATCGACTGTTGGAAAATGATCACCAATGCATCCACTATTTCTAGGGCCACTTCCTTAAGTACTCTGGGATGCAGACTATCAGGCCCCGGGGATTTATCGGCCTTCAATCCCATCAATTTCCCGAACACAATTTCCCGCCTAATAAGGATATCCTTCAGTTCCTCCTCCTCACTAGACCCACTGTCCCCTAGTACATTCGGAAGGTTATTTGTGTCTTCCTTCGTGAAGACAGAACCGAAGTATTTGTTCAACTGGTCTGCCATTTCTTTGTTCCCCATTATAAATTCACCTGAGTCCCACTGCAAGGGACCTACGTTTGTCTTCACTAATCTTTTTCTCTTCACATATTTATAGAAGCTTTTGCAGTCAGTTTTTATGTTCCCTGCAAGCTTCCTCTCATACTCTATTTTCCCCCTCCTAATTAAACCCTTAGTCCTCCTCTGTTGAATTCTAAATTTCTCCCAGTCCTCAGGTTTGTTGCCTTTTCTAGCCAATTTATATGCCTCTTCCTTGGTTTTAACACTATCCTTAACTTCCCTTGTTAGCCATGGTTGAGCCACCTTCCCCGTTTTATTTTTACTACAGACGTGGCACTGGTAGCAATACGGAGATTACTACCTTTGAGGTCCTACTTTTTAATTTAGCTCCTAGCTCCCTAAATTCGTCTTATAGGACCTCATCCTGTTTTTTTACCTATATCGTTGGTATCTATATGCACCACGACAACTGGCTGTGTGACTACCGCGAGGAACACGTGAAATACAAGCTCCTCCCACCGAGCGAGACAGACGCTTGGCGTCGCGCGGATCTCCGCATGGGACAAGGTGTTGTGGAGAGATGGGGGGAGGGCAACGGGGAAGAACAAGCAATGGTACCCTCTCACCTCTCGCCCCTCACCGTCACTCATCACCTCTCCCCTCAGCTCTCACCCATCTCCCCTCACACCCCTCACCTCTCACCGTCACCCCTCTCAACCCTCACAACCCTCATCCTTCTTACACCTCATCTCTCAACCTCATCCCTCTCACCCTTCACCTCTCACCCTTCAACCACTCCCCCTCCCCCTCTTCCCCCTCCCATGCACCCCTTCTCACCCTCCCCGCACCCCCTCTCCCCTTCCTCCCATCTACCTCTCTGTCCTCTGCCCTCTCCCCCCATCGCCCTCCCCCACTCTCATTCCCCTCCCCCCAATCCCCTCCTCCCCGTCCCCCTCGCCCCGCCCCACCCCCTCGCCCCACCCCCTCTCACCTCCCTCGGGCTCTCCCATCCCCGGCTCGTCGACGAGGCCGATCTCGGCGTAGGAGGCGTCCTGGCCGGCCGGAGTGGTCATCTCCACGTAGCTGCTCTCGGAGGGTTTGGGGGCCGGCGGGGGCCCGGACAGCGAGGGCAGGTCGCGGATCGTGGCGTACGGATTCTCCCCACTGCTCACCGAACCGCAGCTGGAGGCGGAGCCTTTGATGTAATCTGTGGGTCACAAGGAGAGGTCAGGGGTCAGGGAGCATTGACAGACCGACCCCAGCACGGTCTGGGGAGGGGGAGGGGGAGGGGGAGGGGAAGGGGAAGGGGAGTTAAAGGATGGGGGAGGAGGGGAGTTAGAGTTAAAGGGTGAGGGGGCAAGGGGAGTTAGAGAGTGAGGGTAAGGGGATTAGAAGGTGAGGGGCAAGGGGAGTTAAAGGGTGAGGGGGCAAGGGGAGTTAGAGGGTGAGGGGGCGAGGGGAGTTAGAGGGTGAGGGGGCGAGGGGAGTTAGAGGGTGAGGAGACAAGAGGAGTTAGAGGGTGAGGGGCGAGGGGAGTTAGAGGCTGAGAGGCGAGGGGAGTTAGAGGGTGGGGGCGAGGGCAGTTAGAGGGTGAGGGGTGAGGGAGCATGGGGAGTTAGAGGGTGAGGGATGAGGGGGAAGGTGAGTTAGAGGGTGAGGGGTGAGAGGAATTAGAGGGTGAGGGGCAAGGGGAGTTAGAGGGTGAGGGGCGAGGGGAATTAGGGGGTGAGGGACGAGGGGCGCGAGGGGAGAGGGGTTGAAGGGTGAGCAGGTTGTCGGGAGTAGGGGCCGACGGGTTAAAGAGGAATGGGAGAGGGAGTGAAGGAGGGAGTGAGGGAGGGAGGGAGGAGATGGTGAGGGGTGAGGGCCCACCTACCTGTGTTGTAGTATTTCCCCAGGCTGTTGCTGTAACTGTAACTTCTGTCCATTCCGCAGGCTCCTGTGCAGAGCGAGGGGGAAGGGAGGGGGAGTGAGGGGGCAAGAGGGGGCAGGGAGGTGGAGGAGGGCAGAGGGGCAAGAGAGAGATGGACAGAGGGTGAGGGGAGAGAGAGAGAGGGGTTGAGAGAATGGGAGAGGGAACGAGGGGGGATGGACATTAGAGAAAGGGGAGAGAGGGAAGGGTTGATAGAGAGAGACGACATTAGATTGAGGGAGAGAAATGCGCACAGGGACAGAGAATAGCAGGGAGAGAGGGAGGAGGGAGCAGAGGGAGAGAGAGAAACAAAGAGAGGGGAATAAAGTGAGAGACAAGAGGAAGTCAGGCAGAAACAGGCAGAGACACGAAAGGGCCGTGGAGAGAGAGAGAGAGAGAGAGAGAGAGTGTGAGAGAGAGAGAGAGTGTGTGAGAGAGAGCGAGGGAGCGAGTGAGAGAGAGGGATGGAGAGAAAAGGAGAGTGAGTGAGAGAGAGAGAAAGAGAGAGAGAGTGAGAGAGAGAGAGCGAGTGTGAGAGAGAGGGAGGGAGAGAGTGTGAGAGAGGGAGAGAGAGAGGGAGAGTGCGTAAGACAGAGTGTGTGAGGGAGGGAGAGAGTGAGAGAGAGAGAGAGAGAGAGGGAGGGAGGGAGAGTGCATAAGACAGAGTGTGTGAGAGAGGGTGAGTGTGTGAGAGAGATATAGAGGGTGAGAGTGGGAGATAGGGAGAGAGGGAGAGGGAGTGAGAGGGTGAGAGAGAGCGAATGAGAGAGTGTGAGTGAGAGGGAGAGAGTGTGAGAGAGAGGGATTGTGAGAGAGAGGGAGCGAGGGAGAGAGTGAGAGAGGGAGCGAGGGAGAGAGTGAGAGTGTGCGAAAGAGAGGGAGAGAGAGTGTGTGAAAGAGAGTGTGAGGGAGCATGAGAGACAGAGACAGAGAGAGGGAGAGGGTGAGCGAGAGTTGTAAGAGTGGGAGAGTGAGTTAGACAGACACAGAGTGAGAGAAACAGAGTGATAGTGAGTGAGAAAGAGAGAATGAGAAGGAGAGAAAATGTATAAAAGAAATAGATAAATGGTAAATGTTTAATTCAACTTGTAAACATTCCATTAACCATGACATATCTGAGCTTTTAATCACCTCAATATCTAAATATTTTTTGTTTAATTTTAATTTTGCGACCATCATTTTGTGAGGGATGTTTGTGTTGGGAATTGAACCCAGTAATCCCTCCAACACTCCCAGGGCAGGTACAGCACGGGTTAGATACAGAGTCAAGCTCCCTCTACATTGTCCCATCAAACACTCCCAGGGCAGGTACAGCACGGTGTTAGATACAGAGTAAAGCTCCCTCTACACTGTCCCATCAAACACTCCCAGGGCAGGTACAGCACGGGTTAGATACAGAGTAAAGCTCCCTCTACACTGTCCCATCAAACACTCCCAGGGCAGGTACAGCACGGGTTAGATACAGAGTAAAGCTCCCTCTACACTGTCCCATCAAACACTCCCAGGGCAGGTGCAGGGGGTTAGATACAGAGTAAAGCTCCCTCTACATTGTCCCATCAAACACTCCCAGGGCAGGTACAGCACGGGTTAGATACAGAGTAAAGCTCCCTCTACACTGTCCCATCAAACACTCCCAGGGCAGGTACAGCACGGGGTTAGATACAGAGTAAAGCTCCCTCTACACTGTCCCATCAAACACTCCCAGGGCAGGTACAGGGGGTTAGATACAGAGTAAAGCTCCCTCTACACTGTCCCATCAAACACTCCCAGGGCAGGTACAGCACAGGGTTAGATACAGAGTAAAGCTCCCTCTACACTGTCCCATCAAACACTCCCAGGGCAGGTACAGCACAGGGTTAGATACAGAGTAAAGCTCCCTCTACACTGTCCCATCAAACACTCCCAGGGCAGGTACAGCACGGGTTAGATACAGAGTAAAGCTCCCTCTACACTGTCCCATCAAACACTCCCAGGGCAGGTACAGCACGGGTTAGATACAGAGTAAAGCTCCCTCTACACTGTCCCATCAAACACTCCCAGGGCAGGTACAGCACGGGGTTAGATACAGAGTAAAGCTCCCTCTACATTGTCCCATCAAACACTCCCAGGGCAGGTACAGCACGGGTTAGATACAGAGTAAAGCTCCCTCTACACTGTCCCATCAAACACTCCCAGGGCAGGTACAGCACGGGGTTAGATACAGAGTAAAGCTCCCTCTACACTGTCCCATCAAACACTCCCAGGGCAGGTACAGGGGGTTAGATACAGAGTAAAGCTCCCTCTACACTGTCCCATCAAACACTCCCAGGACAGGTACAGGGGGTTAGATACAGAGTAAAGCTCCCTCTACACTGTCCCATCAAACACTCCCAGGGCAGGTACAGCACAGGGTTAGATACAGAGTAAAGCTCCCTCTACACTGTCCCATCAAACACTCCCAGGGCAGGTACAGCACAGGGTTAGATACAGAGTAAAGCTCCCTCTACACTGTCCCATCAAACACTCCCAGGGCAGGTACAGCACGGGTTAGATACAGAGTAAAGCTCCCTCTACACTGTCCCATCAAACACTCCCAGGGCAGGTACAGCACGGGGTTAGATACAGAGTAAAGCCCTGATAGAGAATTCAAGCTCTGCAGCCTGGCTGCAGTTTTGAGAAAACACAGACCACATTGCATTAAGTCATCAATCAACTTGACGTTTTAGGACCTTTGTTAGCGAGCCAATTAAAAGGTTAACAGACTATCAATTGAGCCAATAAGGTCAAAGAAGGCGAGTTCTTTTCTGTAAATTGAATCAGGTATAAGTACAGCCATTTTGGCCATGTGGTCTCAGAAGGACAAAGGCCTGGCTTAAAGCTAGAAGCTTGTTGCTGCTGCCAGAATAAAGTTACATTAAAACTACAACCGGAGTTCGCATTTCATTGGAAATTAAGAGATCTAACAATTTTGGCATCACGAACTGGATCGCTGAGGGAAGAAACTGAATTTTGGACATCGGACCTACATACTGAGGTAAGGACTCCTCTTTATAAAAGTCCTCGGTCAAAAGTCTAAATTTGCCTCTCCTTCTATGCGATTCCGACAGCCTCCGGTTGGTAGTCGGCTCGAGGTCCCATAGATGTCTAAACTTCGGCGGTGTGTTAGTTAATTAATCACCGACCTATTGATCGGCTGGAAAGCCTACGACTCGAGACCCCAGTAAAGAAATCAGTATTATGGCAGCAGGAGATAATAGCAAAGAATTGCCTACAACTGTTAAAGGCGGGCAGGCACCACCTGAAGTTTCGCTAGATTTAATTCTCGAACAGTTGAAAGAATACATAGAGCAACAATTCAACTTATCTAAAACCTATATTAAGATCGAACAAAAGTACGGAACCTCCAAAGGACAATGGTCCTTGGACGAGATTAAAAAGGAAGGTCTGGGGTAAAACGACCCGTATGAAAAATAAAGAGCGAACTAGATGGTCCCTAGCAGTTATGGGCCAGATTCGAAACCGGAATGAAATTATAATGCGTTCCCAACATGATCGAGAACTGACCAGTACAAAGGACCAATTGCAAGCTGTTTGTGCACAGCTGGGACAGAAAAAACTTGAACTTGAAAAGCTGGAAGCGGAAGTTAAAGATCTTAAAGGTGAAATTAAAGAATGGAAAAAATCATTAGGTCAAGAGACAGTAATAGGAAAAGGAAAATGTATCGGTCAATTCCCAGGGTACCCATGTTTGGATAAATTAAAAGCGCAAACCCGAAGACACGACCGAGGAATAGATACGGATTCTGAATCCTCTGACGATACAGGGTCGGAGGATGAAGAATTAGGGGTGCGCTTTGCCCCGTTTAAAAAAAGGCGAGTTGTCAAATCAGAAGAGACTGCGGATGAGGGCGGAACCAAAAAAACGAGGAAAAGGGTGTATGAAAAATACTTAGTTCATGCTCCGGCAGACCCAGAGAAAATTGATAAATGGTCCAAGGAATTGCCCAATCCAAAGAAAGGGGGAGTGAAAACGTGGGACCAATTGGACCGCTTAAGAAATATATATCAACTTCATCCCTGGGACGGAGTGCAAATTTTGACCATAATGGTGTCAAAAACACAGGGAATAAAATTGCACGACAAGGTAGAAGAAGCTTTGGGGTAGGATGGGCAAGAATTAGATGCAGGATGGGAGGCGATTAAACACTGGCTGCAAGCCTTCAGTCCAGCTAAGAGAGACTGGGGAAAAATTGCAGCCTGCCAACAGAAAGGAACAGAGGAGGTCCTGGAGTATGACGAGTGGTTTAGATGCACGTGGCTAGAACATTCGGGTATGAATAATACGGATGAGGAAATGGATGAACAAGTGTTTGGACCCCTGAAAGCAGCTTTCGTGGCAGGTCTAAAGCCAGAACTGTCCAAAATGCTTACGGTAGTGTTACCGGACTGGGAAGGTAGAGGAACTACCTTTGCAGCATTGGTGGATCGATGTAACCAATTAGATCGGGATTATGGGAGCTAAAGTCCGAGCTGTACAGGCTATGGGATGGAAATCCCAGGATTCTGATAAACAGTCATTAGGAAAATTACCCGGAAAATGTCATTATTGTGGGAAAGAAGGTCACTGGGCCAAGACGTGCAGGGAAAAACAGAAAGGTCGTGGCTGGGGAAGAGGATGCAGCCAGGGACATAATTCAGCCAACAAACCAGGCTTGTCACAAGATTACAACCTCATAGAAGCATTTAAGCGACTGACAATACAACAACAGAAGGAGTTACTTGGGATAGCAAAAAGCGGTTAGAGCCCACCCTGGCCCCCCTCCTCGCACTAATACAACAGAAGAGAGATGGGCTATATATAACTGTGAGGGTGGGCGATAAGGATGTGGACTGTCTTTTAGACACAGGGGCGGAATTAACATGCTTACCCCTACAATATGGAGACTTTTTGCCATTGGATGGTAGGGCACGTACAGCCTATGGAGTTGGGGGCCATAAAATGGAAATTAAAAGGACAACACCGGTACTTATCGGGCTGGGTCCACATGAACTAACCACGCCGGTCTGGATAGGCCCAGTAGATCAACCCCTTTTGGGAATGGACGTTCTAATCCAAATAGATTCATCGTTGCATTTCGAGAATGGTCGGGTGACATGGTCAATTAGAACTTTGAAGAAAGAAGAATTGAAGGAACACCCGATATGGGCTAAAGATAGGAACGATTGTGGCCTACTCCAGATGGAGCCTGCGTCATTTACAGGGACCAAGCCTCCATGCACTAAACAGTATCCCATCAGTCCAACTGCCATCCCGGGAATCTTACCGGTTATTCAGCAATTGGAGAAACAAGGGGTGTTTATTAAAACGCATAGCTCCTCCAATAGCCCCGTGTGGCCGGTACAGAAATCTAATGAGACTTGGCGTTTGACTGTCGATTATAGGAAAGCTAACCAGTGTATTGATCAAAAAGCTCCTTTGGTCGCAGATCCCTTCACCATTTTTAATGCCCTCAAACCGGAACATAAATATTTCTCGGTTATAGATATGGCCAACGGATTTTGGTCGGTGCCTCTGGCACCGGAGGTTCGACAGTGGTCTGCTTTCACGGTCCAAGGACAACAGTATACTTGGACCCGGTTACCGCAGGGTTTCCACAACAGCCCTACGGTATTCCACATGGCTTTACAAAGCCATTTGCGAGAATTACCTCCCCTGTCATCCACAGTCATCCAATATGTAGACGATATCCTGCTAGCTTCAAACACGGAAGAACAGCATGAACAAGATTTACGAGCTTTGCTGGATCACCTTCGGCTGAAAGGACATAAAGCCAGCATCGACAAAGCACAAATATCCCAAGAAGAGGTTGTATACCTGGGACAAAAGATTTCACAAGGAAAGAGAGAACTTACCCAGGATAGAACTGCAGCTATTCGGGCCGCTAAAAACCCACCACTATTCAGGAACTAAGGTCTTTTTTGGGATTGTGTAACATTAACAGAAATTGGATTGACTCCTTCACACAGCTTGCTCAGACACTGAATGATATTTTAAAGGGGAAACGTGCCTCTAAAGAAGACATCACCCTCACTAAGGAACAGCAAGAGGCCTTCCTGAGTTTGAAAAAGGCTTTGTGTTCGGCACTGGCTCTGGGAATCCCCGACAGTGGAAAGCCATTTACCCTGTTTGTCCATGAGAAAGAAGGATATATGACAGCGATACTGACACAAGAACATGGGGATCGGCAAAGACCTATTGGCTATTATTCAGCAAAACTGGATGCGGTAGCCCTCGGATGGGGAAGTTGCCTAAGGGCCATGGAAGCTACATGTCGAGCAGTAATGATCACTGCGGGTCTAGTCCTCGACCAAAAGCTGATTGTCAAGTGTCCCCACACCATACACGCTTTGCTGTCTATGAATAGAATGTCTCAGGTGACGGCAGCAAGATAGACCCGCTGGACAGCAGTTTTGGAAGCTCCTAATCTCCATATCGTCCGGGCCAGCCCGGTTAATTCCGCAACTATGCTCCCGATGTCAGAATCGAGTGAGCAAGAGGGGGGAGAATGTGAAGAGCATGACTGCGTGGAGATTTTAAAAGAAACAGAAGAAGCAGCCTTAGCAGCAGAGGAGCCTCTGCACAACCCAGACCTCATCCTGTTTACAGATGGTTCCTCCTTTGTTGACAATGGTACCAGAAAAGCAGGATGGGCAGTTACAACCTTATATGAGGTAGTGGCAAAAGGATGTTTACCCTCAGGAACGTCAGCACAACAGGTCGAGTTACGGGCCCTGTCAGAAGCATGTCGCATAGCAGAAGGACACACAGCTAATGTCTACACAGATTCGTGTTATGCTTTTGGAGTCGCTCATGACTTTGGTCTGTTGTGGCGGAAAAGGGGATTCCTCACTGCTGCTGGTACACCTATCCGAAATGGAAAAGAAGTCCGAGACTTACTAAGATTCTGACGGGACTGGACAGGTTAGATGCAGGAAGAATGTTCCTGATGTTGGGGAAGTCCAGAACCAGGGGACACAGTCTTAGGATAAGGGGCAGGCCATTTAGGACTGAGATGAGGAGAAACTTCTTCACTCAGAGTTGTGAACCCGTGGAATTCTCTACCGCAGAGAGTTGTTGATGCCAGTTCATTGGATATATTAAAGAGGGAGTTAGATGTGGCCCTTAAGGCTAAAGGGATCAAGGGGTATGGAGAGAAAGCAGGAAAGGGGTACAGAAGGAATGATCAGCCATGATCTTATTGAATGGTGGTGCAGGCTCGAATGGCCTACTCCTGCACCTATTTTCTATGTTTCTATGTCTAATGAAGGTTCGATACAGGTTTAGCATAACTTCACTACTTTTCAATTCTATCCCTCTAGAAATAAACCCTAGTTCTTGGTTTGTTTTTATCATGACCTCGCTAAGCAAGGTCAGGATCTCTTATCGGGACAGGGCAGGAAAGTGGAGTTGAGGTCGAAGATCAGCCATGATCCTATTGAATGGCGGAGCAGGCTCGAGGGGCCGTATGCCTACTCCTGCTCCTATTTCTTATGTTCTTACCAAAATCCTTGTGTTTGGGGCTGCGTTTCCAGTCAGCGGGTAGGGTCGCGATGCTCTCCAGGCAGGGTCCTGTCCTGTCCTTATCCAAGTTCTTCTTGTTAGCGAAAAGCTGGTTATTGGTGGTCTGTTCGGGCGGATGACATCGGCAAAAGTCAACTCGCGGAGCATTGTTGTACAAAATTCCCAACTACACACACCCGCTAGATGCAGGGAGGATGTTTCCCCCGGGCTGGGGAGTCTAGAACCAGGGGTCACACAGTCTCAGGATAAGGGGTCGGCCATTTAGGACTGAGATGAGGAGAAATTTCTTCACCCAGAGGGTGGTGAATCTTTGGAATTGTCTGCCCCAGAGGACTGTGGAGGCTCAGTTGTTGAGTATATTCAAGGCTGATATCCATAGATTTTTGAATGTGAAAAAGACCCATTGATCCCTACTCTCTCTTTTCTATCTGTTGACCAATCCTTTATCCATGCTAATACCTTGCCCCCAACTCCATCTTGCTTCACAACCTTTTCAAATGTCTTTTGGAAATCCAAATATACTACATCCACTGGGTTCCCTTTTATCTACCCTACTCATTACATCCTCAAAAAACTCTTAACAAATTTTGCAGACAAATTGTTTGAGTTGGGATGAGATGAATTGAGATGGGTTGGGATGAATCGGGTTAAGATGGGATGGGTTGGGATGAGATGAGCGTAGAGGGTTAGGTGAGCTAGGCTGGGATGTTAGGCTAGGCTGAGATAAGTTGGAATGAGGTAGGAGGGAATGGGATGTGCTAGGATAAGAAGGTTTTGACCGAGTAGGGTTGGAATGAGATGAATTGCGATGCGATGGGTCCGGATGAAGGAAAAGTGTCAGTAGTCCATTTGATCTCATCCTTGCTGAATTTGAACGCCCCTTATTCTATGACCTCTGCCCCCTGAGCATTTCTGTGGGACAACCGCTAATGGTGAGGAGAAGGATATACTTGCTTTGGAGGCTGTTCAGAGAAGGTTCACTCGGTTGATTCCGGGGATGAGGGGGTTGACTTATGAGGAAAGGTTGAGGAGGTTGGGCCTCTACTCATTGGAATTCAGAAGAATGAGAGGTGATCTTATCGAAATGTATAAGATTATGAGGGGGCTTGACAAGGTGGATGCAGAGAGGATGTTTCTACTGATGGGGGAGATAGAACTAGGGGGCATGGTCTTAGAATAAGGGGCTGCCTATTTAAAACAGAGGTGAGGAGAAATTTCTTCTCTCAGAGGGTTGTAAATCTGTGGGATTCACTGCCTCAGAGAGCTGTGGAGGCTGGGACATTGAATAAATTTAGGACAGAAATAGACAGTTTCTTAACCGATAAGGGGATAAGGGGGCGGGCAGGGAAGTGGAGCTGAGTCCATGATCGGATCAGCCACGATCGTATTGAATGGTGGAGCAGGCTCGAGGGGCCGAATGGCCGACTCCTGTTCCTGTTTCTTATGTTCTTATGTTAAGGAGGATCTTGAACCTCAAGCAGAGCGATGAGATAATGATGTCTCCCACATCGGTCGCCTCGCCCAGTGCTGGGTTCGGAGTCGAATTGGAAGGGTTCTTGGAAGTAGAAGGAACTCCCAGCATACCCTCCCCCCCCACCCACCCGCCTCATGTCAGAGGAGGTGAGAGGGTCAGACAGCAAGGTCACGGGGGGGCGGTGGGGGGGGGGGGTGGGTGGAACTTGGAAAAGGCCACTTTTGTCAACAGTTGGGTTTCCAAGCACAAGGCATCTGTAACCCAGGCTTGTAAGAAATGGCTTGAGGTCAAAAAGTCTCTTCCGATTGGTGTTCCCCACCCCTAAAGAGAGAATAAAAGACCTGGAAGGCGTTTCAGGGCAGATGGTGAAGATAAGAGCTGTTCGTGCTACCAGCCTATCTGCCCGATCGGGACTAGTACCAGCTCCTTGTCATGGTCGTACGTCTATCCTGATTGTGTGCTGTGTTCGACCTCCCGCTCCCGTAATAAAATGCCAAATAACTCCGAAGACCCTTTGGGTAATCTGTGGGTGACCTGTGATCCTAAATCTTATAGGGTCAGCTGACCCAGGTTCCAGGTCTGGTCAGGTAAGCATCATCATCGAAGGCAGTCTCACGGAATCGAGGAAGACTTGCTTCCACTCTTAACATGAGTTCTTCGGTGACTGAACAGTCCAATACGAGAGCCACAGTCCCTGTCACAGGTGGGACAGACAGTGGTTGAGGGAAGGGGAGGGTGGGACTGGTTTGCCGCATGCTCCTTCCGCTGCCTGCGCTTGCTTTCTGCACGCTCTCGGCGACGAGACTCAAGGTGCTCAGCGCCCTCCCGGATGCTCTTCCTCCACTTAGGGCAGACTGGTCTTTGGGCCAGGGACTCCCAGGTGTCGGTGGGGATGTTGCACTTTATCAGGGAGGCTTCCCATATCTCGGGAGCCTCCTATCAACAAGAGCAGGCATTGACGACGAGATCCAACACCGCCTCCAGTGCGCCAATGCAGCCTTCGGCCGCCTGAGGAATAGAGTGTTTGAAGACCAGGCCCTCAAATCTACCACCAAGCTCATGGTCTACAGGGCTGTAGTGATACCCGCCCTCCTGTATGGCTCAGAGACATGGACCATGTACAGTAGACACCTCAAGTCGCTGGAGAAATACCACCAACGATGCCTCCACAAGATCCTACAAATCCCCTGGGAGGACAGACGCACCAACGTTAGCGTCCTCGACCAGGCCAACATCCCCAGCATCGAAGCACTGACCACACTCGACCAGCACCGCTGGGCGGGCCACATTGTCCGCATGCCCAACACGAGACTCCCAAAGCAAGCGCTCGACTCAGGTGAGCATACTTTGGCCAACTGACGGAACGGAACACCTTGGCACTCGCCCACCCAAACATGGAGAGAACGTCCAATCGGGATCCACGGATTCTGGCACCCATCCCCCCCCCCCCCTCCCCCAACCCCTGCCCACCCAGGTACCAATTTAAAACTCGTGCCCGTTGTGGGTGGTAGAGCAGAAAGAGGCCTTACCTTGATGGAGCTGAGCCTGTCGTGGTTGTTGGGGGGAGGCGGGAGGCTAGGCCCACACTGGGACAACGTGTGGTAGCTCGGGTTGGCATAATAGTGGACGTAACTGTGCGGCACATCTGGGGAAAGAAGGTCAACAAGGGTCAAGGTCACGGGAAGAAAGGCAGAAGGAAACAGTACAGTACCATAGTACCGTCCCTCCGACAGTGCGCCGCTCCCTCAGTACTGCCCCTCCAACAGTGCGGCGCTCCCTCAGTACTGCCCCTCCATCAGTGCAGCGCTCCCTCAGTACTGCCCCTCCGACAGTACGGCGCTCCCTCAGTACTGACCCAGTGCGGCGCTCCCTCAGTATTTCCCCTCCGACAGTGCTGCACTCCCTCAGTATTGCCCCTCCGACAGTGCGGCGCTCCCTCAGCAGTGCCCCTTCGACAGTGCGGTGCTCCCTCAGTACCGCCCCTCCGACAGTGCGGCGCTCCCTCAGTACCGCCCCTCCGACAGTGCGGCCCTCCCTCAGTACTGCCTCTCCAACAGTGCGGCGCTCCCTCAGTACCGCCCCTCCGACAGTGCGGCACTCCCTCAGTACTGCCTCTCCGACAGTGCGGCACTCCCTCAGTACCGCCCCTCCGACAGTGCGGCACTCCCTCAGTACTGCCTCTCCGACAGTGCGGCACTCCCTCAGTACCGCCCCTCCGACACTGCAACACTCCCTCAGTACTGCCCCTCCGACAGTGCAGCGCTCCCTCAGCACTGCCCCTCCGACAGTGCGGCACTCCCTCAGCACTGCCCCTCCGACAGTGTGGCACTCCCTCAGCACTGCCCCTCCGACAGTGCGGCACTCCCTCAGTACTGCCCCTCCGACAGTGCGGCACTCCCTCAGCACTGCCCCTCCGACAGTGCGGCACTCCCTCAGCACTGCACAGGGAGTGTCGGCCTGGATTATGGGCTCGAGTCTCTGGAGTGGGACTCGAACCCACGACCTTCTGACACGGAGGCGAGAGAGAGAGAGCTGCCCACTGAGCCACGGCTGAAAGCCAAATCAGCGAATTGAGCCCAAACCGGGGATGGAACCAGCATTGTGCGGCTGGGTAGAGGGGCATTCACCCACTGACACAGCCAGCCAATCCACAGATACATTCACAGGGCATAAACTCTGTGAAATTCAACCAACTCCGCCTCAAGGTTGTCTACAGATTCGTGCCTTTCTCAGTTCTGGTTGCCACACAGCCCTCATGAGAGTGGTGGGGAGACGGTTACTGTCGGATCTATCACAGCTCCGAGGAACACAGGAGCAGGAGGAGGCCATTCAACCCCTCGAGCCTGTTCCGCCATTCAATGAGAGCATGGCTGATCTATGACCCAACTCCATTTACCCGCTGTAATGTATATAGTACCTGCCCTGGGAGTGTTTGATGGGACAGTGTAGAGGGAGCTTTACTCTGTATCTAACCCCCTGTACCTGCCCTGGGAGGGTTTGACGGGACAGTGTAGAGGGAGCTTTACTCTGTATCTAACCCCGTGTACCTGCCCTGGGAGTGTTTGATGGGACAGTGTAGAGGGAGCTTTACTCTGTATCTAACCCCCTGTACCTGCCCTGGGAGTGTTTGATGGGGCAGTGTAGAGGGAGCTTTACTCTGTATCTAACCCCGTGCTGTACCTGCCCTGGGAGTGTTTGATGGGACAGTGTAGAGGGAGCTTTACTCTGTATCTAACCCCCTGTACCTGCCCTGGGAGTATTTGATGGGACAGTGTAGAGGGAGCTTTACTCTGTATCTAACCCCCTGTACCTGCCCTGGGAGTGTTTGATGGGACAGTGTAGAGGGAGCTTTACTCTGTATCTAACCCCGTGTACCTGCCCTGGGAGTGTTTGATGGGGCAGTGTAGAGGGAGCTTTACTCTGTATCTAACCCCCTGTACCTGCCCTGGGAGTGTTTGATGGGACAGTGTAGAGGGAGCTTTACTCTGTATCTAACCCCGTGCTGTACCTGCCCTGGGAGTGTTTGATGGGACAGTGTAGAGGGAGCTTTACTCTGTATCTAACCCCGTGCTGTACCTGCCCTGGGAGTGTTTGATGGGACAGTGTAGAGGGAGCTTTACTCTGTATCTAACCCCGTGCTGTACCTGCCCTGGGAGTGTTTGATGGGGACGGTGTAGAGGGAGCTTTACTCTGTATCTAACCCCGTGCTGTACCTGCCCTGGGAGTGTTTGATGGGGACGGTGTAGAGGGAGGTTACTCTGTATGTGGTCCTGGGAGTCATGTGCCACCAACACCGCGAGCGTGTGCCTATCTGACACCGCGATGCCCAGCCCCACCGATGCCCCGTGCCGGGTCTGGCCTGGTGTCCCCTCACCTGGCACAGCGTACTCCCCGCTCATCATGCCCACGGCGGGCGTGTAGGACACGGCGGGGATCCGGTTGCTCTTGCTCCTGTACTTGTAGCGGAAGCAGATGAAGAGAACGAGCAGGATGACCACGGCTGCCAGCAGTACGATGATCCCGATGATCGCCCCCAGTGAGCCCCCCTCCGCCGGGGCGGCCGGGACCATCCCGGTGGATTCGTTCTCTGGAACGGCGGAGAGGAAATCGGCGTGAATAAGAACATCAGAAATAGGAGCAGGAGTCGGCCATTCGGCCCCTCGAGCCTGCTCCACCATTCAATACGATCGTGGCTGATCTGATCATGGACTCAGCTCCACTTCCCTGCCCGCCCCCTTATCCCTTATCGGTTAAGAAACTCTCTATTTCTGTCTTAAATATATTCAATGTCCCAGCTTCTACAGCTGAGGCAGCGAATTCCACAGATTTACAACCCTCTGAGAGAAGAAATTCCTCCTCATCTCAGTTTTAAATGGGCGGCCCCTTATTCTAAGACCATGCCCCCTAGTTCTAGTCTCCCCCATCAGTGGAAACATCCTCTCTGCATCCACCTTGTCAAGCCCCCTCATAATCTTATACGTTTCGATAAGATCACCTCTTATTCTTCTGAACTCCAATGAGTAGAGGCCCAACCTCCTCAACCTTTCCTCATAAGTCAACCCCCTCATCCCCGGAATCGGCCGAACCTTCTCTGAACTGCCTCCAAAGCAAGTATATCCTTTCGTAAATATGGAAACCAAAACTGCACGCAGTACTCCAGGTGTGGCCTCACCAATACCCTGTATAACTGGAGCAAGAATTCCCTGCTTTTATACTCCATCCCCTTTGAATAAAGCGGGATTGCCGGCCTCGGACGCATCCCGCGATGCCCCATTAGTACACAGCGCTGTAAATTAACCATTTCACAACCACAGGACGTTCCAAAGCGCTTTAAATTACACTCTGTGTGTAGGCTTCTGAAGTCACAGTGGCTCGAATTGCACTTTGCAAAGTCACTCGGAACTTGGGACTGGCCAGTTCCAATTGCACATTCCCAAGAAACGTCTGGGCGTGGCCTCTCCTCCAAAGGAACCAATTAGGTCATGTGACCGTGGAGCGTGTTTTTCTAGAGCAAATCACTCCACCCATAAAAAAAAAAGTTGGGCAACTTTGAGGTGACTGGGAGGGCGAGAGGATGTGGGAGCAGTCGGGTTGTGACACCAAAATTTGGCGCCGTCCTTATAAGCTCACAATTACTCCAGAACTTAAAAACAAGTCTAAATTGTGGAGGCCATTCGGCCCCTCAAGTCATCTGATAGATCATGGCTGATCTGTATCTTAACTCCATCTACCCGCCTTGGTTCCGTAACCCTCAATACCCTCGCAACAATGAACAATCTCAGTTTTGAGAGCTCCAATTGACCTCCGGCCTCAACAGCTTTTTGGGGAAGAGAGTTCCAGGTTCCCACGGCCCTTTGTGTGAAGAAGTGCTCCCTGACATCACCCCTGAACGGCCGGGCTCTGATTTTAAGGTGAGGCCCCCTTGTTATGGACTCCCCCCACCAGAGGAAACAGTTTCTCTCTCTATCTACTCCTTTAATCATCTTAAACACCTCGATTAGATCACCCCTTAATTATGTCGGATATACGGCACAGAAACAGGCCATTGGGCCCAACCAGTCCGTGCCGGAGTTTATGTTCCACTCGAGCCTCCTCCCGTCTTTCCTCATCTAACTCTATCAGCATAACCCTCTATTCCCTTCTCCCTCGTATGCTTGTCTCATCATCCTCATAGGCAGTCCCTCGGAGTCGAGGAAGACTTGCTTCCACTCTAAAAGTGAGTCCTTAGGTGGCTGAACAGTCCAATACGAGAGCCACAGTCCCTGTCACAGGTGGGACAGACAGTGGTTGAGGGAAGGGGAGGGTGGGACAGGTTTGCCGCACGCTCCTTCCGCTGCCTGCGCTTGGTTTCTGCACGCTCTCGGTGACGAGACTCGAGGTGCTCAGCGCCCTCCCGGATGCTCTTCCTCCACTTAGGGCGGACTGGTCTTTGGGCCCAGGGCCTCCCAGGTGTCGGTGGGGATGTTGCATTTTTATCAGGGAGGCTTTGAGAGTGTCCTTGAAATGTTTCCTCTGCCCACCTTGTGCTCGCTTGCCGTGAAGGAGTTCCGAGTAGAGCGCTTGCCTAGCCTAAATACATCGATACTATTCGCCTCAACCCCTCCCTGTGGCAGCGAGTTCCACATTCTCACCACTCTCTGGGTAAAGAAGTTTCTCCTGAATTCCCCATTGGGTTTCTGATTGACTATCTAATATTGATGGCCTCTAGTTATGCCCTTCCCCACAAGTGGAAACACTCTCTCTGTATCCACTCGATCAAAACCTTGCATCATTTTAAAGACCTCTATTAGCTCACCCCTCAGCCTTCTTTTTGCAAGAGAAAAGAGACCCAGCCTGTTCATCCTTTCCTCATACGTATACCCTCGCATTTCAGGTATCATCCTTGTAAATCTTCTCTGCTCCCTCTCTCAGTGCTACAGCCACTTTTTCAGTACAGGCACTGTTTTAATGTAGGAAAGGCAGCAGCCAATTTGCTCACAGCAAGATCCCATAAACACCAATCAGGTGAATGATCCCGATAATCTTTATTTTTGACGATGTTAGCTAAGGTTTAAATATTGGCCCCAGGACACCCGGGGAGAACTACCCCTGCTCTTCTTCCAATAGTGGCCCCGGGATCTTTTACATCCACCCGAGAGGGCAGACGGGGCCTCGGTTTAATGTCTCATCCTGAAAGACTGCACCTCCGACAGTGCGGCGCTCCCTCAGTACTGCCCCTCCGACAGTGCGGCGCTCCCTCAGTACAGCCCCTCCGACAGTGCGGCGCTCCCTCAGTACTGCCCCTCCGACAGTGCGGCACTCCCTCAGTACTGCCCCTCCGACAATGTGGCACTCCCTCAGTACTGCCCCTCCGACAGTGCGGCGCTCCCTCAGTACTGCCACTCCGACAGTGCGGCACTCCCTCAGTACTGCCCCTCCGACAGTGCGGTGCTCCCTCAGTACTGCCCCTCCGACAGTGCGGTGCGCCCTCTGTACTGCCCCTCCGACAGTGCAGCGCTCCCTCAGTACTGCCCCTCCGACAGTGCGGTGCGCCCTCTGTACTGCCCCTCCGACAGTGCAGCGCTCCCTCAGTACTGCCCCTCCGACAATGTGGCACTCCCTCAGTACTGCCCCTCCGACAGTGCGGCGCTCCCTCAGTACTGCCCCTCCGACAGTGCGGTGCTCCCTCAGTACTGCCCCTCCGACAGTGCGGTGCGCCCTCTGTACTGGCCCTCCGACAGTGCGGCGCTCCCTCAGTACTGGCACTGGGAGTGTGGGCCTGGGTTTTGGGCTCGGGGCTCTGGAGCGGGACTCGAACCCACGACCTTTTGACTGAGAGGCGAGAGAGAGAGAGCTGCCCACTGATGGTGGGTTGGCGATGCGGATGGGGTAGGGGAATGGGATGATCCTGAAATAATGACCCTGTAGCTTACCCGGGCAACTTCCGGTCATGTGATCGCAGGTGGCGTTGTTGGGGCAGTCACATGGCAGCAGGCAGTTGTGGCCGTAGGTCTTGCTGGGACACTCTGTGAAATGTGGAGAAGAGGTGGTTTCGCATTAACAGTGGGCTGGATGATGTGAGGCACTTAGTCTTCCTGCATCTAACCTGTCCAGTCCCGTCAGAATTTTATATGTTTCTATGAGATCCCCTCCCATTCTTCTAAATTCCAGTGAATATAAGCCCAGTCGATCCAGTCTTTCTTCATATGTCAGTCCTGCCATTCTGGGAATCAGTCTGGTGAACCTTCGCTGCACTCCCTCAATAGCAATGTCCTTCCTCAGATTAGGAGACCAAAACTGAACACAGTGCAAGGCCCTGTACAACTGCAGTAAGACCTCACTGCTCCGATACTCAAATCCCCTCGCTATGAAGGCCAACATACCATTTGCCTTCTTCATCGCCTGCTGTACCTGCATGCCAACTTTCAATGACTGATGTACCATGACACCCAGGTCTCGTTGCACCTCCCCCTTTTCCTAATCTGTCGCCATTCAGATAATATTCTGCCTTCCTGTTTTTGCCTCCAAAGTGGATAACCTCACATTTATCCACATTATACTGCATCTGCCATGCATTTGCCCACTCGCCTAACCTGTCCAAGTCACCCTGCAGCCTCTCAGCGTCCTCCTCACAGCTCACACTGCCACCCAGCTTAGTGTCATCTGCAAACTTGGAGATATTACATTCAATTCCTTTGTCTAAATCATTAATGTATATTGTAGGCAGCTCACCATCACCATCATCATCACAGGCAGTCCCTTAGAATCTAGTCCTAAAGTGAGTCCTTAGGTGGCTGAACAGTCCAATACGAGAGACACAGACCCTGTCACAGGTGGGACAGACATTCTTCGGGGGAAGGGGTGGGTGGGACTGGTCTGTCGCACGCACTGACCTCTTCACGCTCGCGGCGTTGAGATTCGAAGAGCTCAGCGCCCTCCCGGAGACACGTTCTCCACCGAGGGCGGTCTTTGGCCAGGGACTCCCAGATGTCAGTGGTGATGTGACACTTTATCACCACCGCCTGGTCAAGGGGCGATTAGGGACGGGCAATAAATGCTGGGCCTTGCCGGCGAGGCCCACATCCCAGGAACGAGTAGAAAAAAAACCAAACTTACGTAGTTCACAGTGTGTCCCCACGTAACCACGGCGACAGAGGAACCGCCCCGTCAGGTAATCGCAGTCCGCTTGGTTCTGGCACAGACATGGGGGGTCGCAATTTCTCCTGTACACTCCCGGCACGCAGACTGCAAACGAAACAGGACACGGAGGACAGCAGCGAACTAGCCCAGGGAGGCCCGTCGTCCTCTTGAAAGACAACTTCCGTGGACGAGGGCTGTCTTCGCTACTCTTGCCGCGTACTGCGCGCGTGGCTGTGAATTGCACCTGAAGCTGGGCAGAGGAAACGTTACAGGGGACATCCTCAAAGCCCCCCTGATAAAGTGCAACATCCCCACCGACACCTGGGAGTCCCCGGGCCCAAAGACCAGTCCGCCCGAAGTGGAGGAAGTGCATCCGGGAGGGCGCTGAGCACCTCGAGTCTCGTCGCCGAGAGCGTGCAGAAACCAAGCGCAGGCAGCGGAAGGAGCGTGCGGCAAACCAGTCCCACCCACCCCTTCCCTCAACCACTGTCTGTCCCACCTGTGACAGGGACTGTGGCTCTCGTATTGGACTGTTCAGTCACCTAAGAACTCATTTTAAGAGTGGAAGCAAGTCTTCCTCGATTCCGAGAGATTGCCTATGATGATGATGATGAATTGTGCACTCCCCGATTTCCATCACTTCACCATTAGCCTTCCGCACCGCCTATTCCCACCTCCGTAACATCGCCCGTCTCCACCCCTTGCCTCAGCTCATCCGCTGCTGAAGCCCTCATCCGTGCCTCTTGTTACCTCCAGACTTGACTATTCCAACACACTCCTGGCCGGCCTCCCACATTCTACCCGACGTAAGCCAGAGGTGATCCAAAACTCGGCTGCCCCCGTATCCTAACTCGCACCGAGTCCCGCTCACCCATCACCCCCTGTGCTCGCTGCCCCCGTGTCCTAACTCGCACCAAGTCCCACTCACCCATCACCCCCTGTGCTCGCTGCCCCCGTGTCCTAACTCGCACCGAGTCCCACTCACCCATCACCCCCTGTGCTCACTGCCCCCGTGTCCTAACTCGCACCGAGTCCCACTCACCCATCACCCCCTGTGCTCACTGACCCCGTGTCCTAACTCGCACCGAGTCCCGCTCACCCATCACCCCCTGTGCTTGCCGACTTACACTGGCTCCCGGTTAAGCAACACCTCGATTTTAAAATTCTCAGCCTCGTGTTCAAATCCCTCCCTATCTCTGTAATCTCCTCCAGCCCCACAACCCCCGAGATCTCTGCACTCCTCTAATTCTGCCCTCTTGACCATCCCTGATTATAATCGCTCCACCATCGGTGGCCGTGCCTTCAGCTGCCTGGGCCCCAAGCTCTGGAACTCCCTCCCGAAACCTCGCCACCTCTCTCTCCTCCTTTAAGACGCTCCTTAAAACCGACCTCTTTGACCCAGCTTTTGGTCGCCTGTCCCTAATATCTCCTTATGTGGCCTGGTGTCAATTTTTGTCTGATAATCGCCCCTGTGAAGCGCCTTAGGATGTTTTATTACGTTTTTGGACGTGTAGTGTATTTAGATTTTCAAACGGCTTTTGACAAGGTCCCACACAAGAGATTAGTGTGCAAAATTAAAGCACATGGTATTGGGGTTAACGTACTGACATGGATAGAGAACTGGTTGGCAGACAGGAAGCAGAGAGTCGGGATAAACGGGTCCTTTTCAGAATGGCAGGCAGTGACTAGTGAGCTACCACAGGGTTCAGTGCTGGGACCCTAGCTATTTACAATATACATTAATAATTTAGATGAAGGAATTGACTGTAATATCTCCAAGTTTGCAGATGACACTAAGCTGGGTGGCGGTGTGAGCTGTGAGGAGGATGCTAAGAGGCTGCAGGGTGACTTGGACAGGTTAGGTGAGTGGGCAAATGTATGGCAGATGCAGTATAATGTGGATAAATGTGAGGTTATCCACTTTGGAGGCATTAACAGGAAGAGAGTATATTATCTGACTGGTGACAGATTAGGAAAAGGGGAGGTGCAACGAGACCTGGGTGTCATGATACATCAGTCATTGAAGGTTGGCATGCAGGTACAGCAGGCGGTGAAGCAGGCAAATGGCATGTTGGCCTTCATAGCGAGAGAATTTGAGTAGAGGAGCAGGGAGGTCGTACTGCAGTTGTACAGGTCCTTGGTGAGGCCACACCTGGAATATTGTGTACAGTTTTGGTCTCCTAATCTGAGGAAGGACATTCTTGCTATTGAGGGAGTGCAGCGAAGGTTCACCAGACTGATTCCCGGGATGGCAGGACTGACATATCAGGAGAGACTCGATCGACTGAACCGGTATTCACTGGAGTTTAGAAGAATGAGAGGGGATCTCATAGAAACATATAAAATTCTGACGGGATTGGACAGGTTAGATGCAGGAAGAATGTTCCCGATGTTGGGGAAGTCCAGAACCAGGGGTCACAGTCTAAGGATAAGGGGTAAGCCATTTAGGACCGAGATGAGGAGAAACTTCTTCACTCAGAGAATTGTGAACCTGTGGAATTCTCTACCGCAGAAAGTTGTTGAGGCCAGTTCATTGGATATATTCAAGAGGGAGTTAGATGTGGCCCTTACGGCTAAAGGGATCAGGGGTATGGAGAGAAAGCAGGAATGGGGTAGTGAGAGAATGATCAGCCATGATCTTATTGAATGGTGGTGCAGGCTCGAAGGGCCGAATAGCCTACTCCTGCCCCTATTTTCTATGTTTCTATGTTAAAGGCACTATATAAATACAGAATGTTGCTGTTTCTAACCCAAAAAATGTAAGGCTAATAGTCTCACATTATAGTCTCTGTTGGTGAACTCTGACAACAACAACTTGCATTTATATAGCGCCTTTAACGTAGTAAAACGTCTCAAGACGCTTCACAGGAACGTAAGTAGGCACAAATCTGTCACCGAGCCAAATAAAGAAACTGTGAGAGTTTAGAGGCCTGAGGGGGTACATAGACAGAAAGAAAGAAAGACTTGCATTGATATAGCGCCTTTCACAGCCACCGGACGTCCCAAAGCACATCACAGCCAATGAAGTACTTTTTTGATGTACAGCCGCTGTTGTAATGTGAGAAATGCCAATTTGTGCACAGCAAGCTCCCACACACAGCACTATGATAATGACCCGGATCATCTGTTTTAGTGATGTTGGTTGAGGGATAAATATTGGCCCCAGGACACCGGGGAGAACTCCCCCTGCCCTTCCTCCAATAGAGGCCCCGGGATCTTTTGCGTTCACCCGAGAGGGCAGACGGGGCCTTGGCAATTTGACCCCCCCCCCACCCCACCTCCCTGCTCTTTCTCCATAGCCTTGCAAATTTCTGCTTTTCAAGTATTTATTTCCGTTTGAAAGTCCCGATTGAATCTGCTCCCACCGCCCTTTCAGGCAGCGCGTTCCCGATCACAACAACTCGCTGCGTCAAAACACATTCTCCCCATCTCCCCCTCTGGTTCCATCGCCGATTATCGTCAATCTGTGTCCCTCTGGTTACCCACCCTCCTGCCCCCGGGAACAGTCTCTCCTGATTTACTCCTCAAAACCCCTCGTGATAGTGAACCCCTCGATTAAATCTCCCCTTAATCTTGTGTTCTCTAAGGAGGGCACGGCACCATAGTAGTTATGTTACTGGACCAGTAATCCAGAGCCTGGACTAATGATCTGGAGAACCGCGTTCAAATCCCACCAGGGCAGCTGGGGAATTTAAATTCGGTTCATTAAATAAATTTGGAACTAAAAAAACTAGTGTCATTAATGGTACCCATTGACATTCGGATTGTTGTAAAAACCCATCCCATCATCATAGGCAGTCCCTCGGAATCGAGGAAGACTTGCTTCCACTCTTAAAATGAGTTCTTAGGTGGCTGAACAGTCCAATACGAGAGCCACAGTCCCTGTCACAGGTGGGACAGACAGTGGTTGAGGGAAGGGGAGGGTGGGACTGGTTTGCCGCACGCTCCTTCCGCTGCCTGCGCTTGGTTTCTGCACGCTCTCGGCGACAAGACTCGAGGTGCTCAGCACCCTCCCGGATGCACTTCCTCCACTTCGGGCGGACTGGTCTTTGGGCCAGGGACTCCCAGGTGTCGGTGGGGATGTTGCACTTTATCAGGGAGGCTTTGAGGGTGTCCCTGTAACGTTTCCTCTGCCCGCCTTTGGCTCGTTTGCCATGAAGGAGTTCCGAGTAGAGCGCTTGCTTTGGGAGTCTCGTGTCGGGGGCATGCGGACAATGTGGCCCTGCCCAGCGGAGCTGGTCGAGTGTGGTCAGTGCTTCGATGCTGGGGATGTTGGCCTGGTCGAGGACGCTAACGTTGGTGCGTCTGTCCTCCCAGGGGATTTGCAGGATCTTGCGGAGACATCGTTGGTGGTATTTCTCCAGCGACTTGAGGTGTCTACTGTACATGGTCCATGTCTCTGAGCCATACAGGAGGGCGGGTATTGAGCCATACAAGAGCTCTGTAGACCATGAGCTTGGTGGCAGTTTCTGGTTCACTGATGTCCTTTCAGGAAGGAAATCTGCCGCCCTTACCCGGTCTGGCTGTATAGGTGACTCCAGACGCACAGCAATGTGGTTGATGCTTAACTCCTGTCTGAAATGGCCCAGCAAGACACTCAAGTTGTATCTCAGTGGTTCGAGAGCGTACCATCACCTCCACGTTCCTCTCCGAGTCACACACCATCCCGACTTGGAAATATATCGGCCGTTCCTTCATCGTCGCTGGGTCACAATCCTGGAACTCCCTCCCTAACAGCACTGTGGGAGCACCTTCACCACACGGACTGCAGCGGTTCAAGAAGGAGCTCACCACCACCTTCTCAAGGGGCAATTAGGGATGGGCAATAAATGCCAGCCTTACCAGTGATGCCCACATCCCAGGAACGAATAAATAATTTTTAAAAAGAGGACAACTCCAGGGTCTTTTGTGAGTTTTTTTTGAGGAGTCATTTTTAGAAATATGGAAAGATAGAAATTTACAGCGCAGAAGGAGGCCATTTCGGCCCATTGTGTCCGCCCCGGCCGACAAAGAGCCGCACGGCCCTCGGTCAGCAGCCCTGAAGGTTACATATAAACCTATGAACAATGACGGAAAGGCAAAGAGCACCCGGCCCAACCAGTCCGCCCCACACAACTGCGACACCCCTTACACTGAAACATTCTACACTCCACCCCAACCAGAGCCATGGGATCTCCTGGGAGAGGCAAAAACCAGATAAAAACCCAGGCCAATTTAGGGAGAAAAAAATCTGGGAAAATTCCTCTCCGACCCATCCAGGCGATCGACACTAGTCCAGGAGATCACCCTGGCCGTATTCGATTCCCTGCAGTACTTACCATTATATCTGCGCCGGCCAACAAAAGGTCGTCCAGCCTAATCCCAATTACCAGCTCTCGGTCCGTAACCCTGCAGGTTACTGCACTTTAAGTGCCCATCCAACCATCTCTTAAAAGTGGTGAGGGTTTCTGCATCCACCACTCTTCCAGGCAGCGAGTTCCAGATCCCCACAACCCTCTGCGTGAAGAAGCCCCCCCTCAAATCCCCTCAAAACCTTCCGCCAACCACCTTAAAACTATAGCCCCTCATAATTGACCCCTCCACCAAGGGGAATAGGCCCTTACTATCCACTTTGTCCAGGCCCCACAATATTTTGTACACCTCAATGAGATCTCCTCTCAGCCTCCTCTGTTCCAATGAAAACAAACCCAGCCTATCCAATCTGTCCTCATAAGTAAGATTCTCCATTCCAGGCAGCATCCTAGTAAACCTCCTCTGCATCATCATCAGAGGCAGTCCCTCGGAATCGAGGAAGACTTGCTCCCACTCTTAACATGAGTCCTTAGGTGGCTGAACAGTCCAATACGAGAGCCACAGTCCCTGTCACAGGTGGGACAGACAGTGGTTGAGGGAAGGGGAGGGTGGGACTGGTTTGCCGCACGCTCCTTCCGCTGCCTGCGCTTGGTTTCTGCACGCTCTCGGCGACGAGACTCGAGGTGCTCAGCGCCCTCCCGGATGCACTTCCTCCCCTTAGGGCGGACTGGTCTTTGGCCGGGTACTCCCAGGTGTCGGTGGGGATGTTGCACTTTATCAGGGAGGCTTTGAGGGTGGTCCCTGTAACGTTTCCTCTGCCCACCTTTGGCTCGCTTGCCGTGAAGGAGTTCCGAGTAGAGCGCTTGCTTTGGGAGTCTCGTGTCTGGCATGTGGACTGTAATGTCCTGACCCTGCCGTACAGACTTACACGAGGTTCATGCTGAAGTCAAGGTCACTCAGGATCTGCACCTTTATTTCACAGCTCTTGAATGCCTCACTTGCCTGAGGCCTGCCTTTATATACCTGTGTGGGACAGGTGTGCAGTGTCTCCTGCAAGTGCACCCCTGATGGTTAGGTATGCTAGTGGTTACAGGTCATATCCAGTTACAGTCTTGTATAGCATGGTAAGATACAGTTATAAACAGTGGTGTGAGATACATGACATCAGCCTCCCCCAAGGTCTTATTGTCTTTATAGATTCAGTATCTCAGGTGGTCTACGCTCTCGCGTGGAGCGTCTGAGTTGTGGTTCAGTTGTTTGCCTTGGTGCCTGTTTATCTTTCGGTGTGATTGTTGTTGACTCGCCTGGGCTGTCTGTTGAGACTGCCCTTTCCTCAGGTTGTTCCCTCTGTCTGTCCACCAGGTGTGGTGTGAGTTCCACATTGTAGTCTGCCTCTGGTTCTGCAGTATTGTTGGTAAATCTACTTTTGACTTGGTCGACATGCCTCCGGCAGGTTTGGACATTGTCCATTTGTACCACCAGTAGCCTGTTTCCTTCCTTGCCTGTTACTGTCCCTGCAAGCCATTTGGGACCCCTGCCATAGTTTAGCACAAACACTTTGTCCACTATCTCATTCCACCTCCCTCTCGAATTTCTGTCATGGTACTCAGTCAGCTTACGGCGCTTTGCCTCAACAATTTCATGCATGTCTGGGAGGATTAACGAGAGCCTAGTCTTTAAGGTCCGTTTCATCAATAGTTGCGCGGGGGGAACCCCAGTCAGTGAGTGCGGACGAGATCTGTATGCCAGCAGCAGTCGCGACAGGCGACCCTGCAGCGTGGGACCTTGGATTTTAAGCATGCCTTGTTTAATGATCTGCACTGCTCTCTCCGCCTGGCCGTTGGAGGCCGGCTTGAACGGTGCCGTTTTAACGTAATTTATGCCGTGGTCAATTATAAGATCTTGGAATTCTGCGCTGGTGAAGCACGGACCATTGTCACTGACCAATATGTCAGGGATTCCGTGCATTGCAAACATGGTTCTAAGGCTCTCTACAGTGGTGGAGGTTGTGCTCGAGTTTAAAATGGTGCATTCGATCCACTTTGAAAATGCATCTACAACTACGAGGAACATTTTGCCCATGAATGGGCCCGCATAGTCTACGTGCACCCGCGACCACGGTTTGGTGGGCCAGGGGCTCAGGGGGGCCTCCCTGGAGGCATTGCTGAGTTGGGCACAAATGGTGCACCGCCGGACGCAGAGCTCCAAGTCCGCGTCAATACCAGGCCACCAGACGTGGGATCTGGCTATGGCCTTCATGAGGACGATCCCTGGGTGCTCGCGGTGGAGCTCCCGGACAAACGCCTCTCTGCCTCGCAGAGGCATAACTACTCGGCTGCCCCACATCAGGCAGTCTGCTTGTAGTGAGAGTTCATACATGCGCCTATGGAAAGGTTTGATCTCCTCGGGGCAGGCATCGCGAGCCTCTGCCCAGTCACCGGTTAAAACACATCTTTTTATTAAGGATAACGAGGGGTCGCTGGCCGTCCAGGCTCTGATTTGGCGAGCCGTCATGGGCAAACCTGTGGACTCAAAGGCATTGATTGCCATGACTATCTCACAGTCCTGTTCGTCAGACCCTTCCGTGGTCGCCAGGGGTAGCCTAATGAGCGCAGACGACCTAAGGCAGACGACCAAGAGGCAAGACGTTCACCAAGCTCGACCTGACTTCGGCCTACATGACGCAGGAGCTGGAGGAGTCTTCGAAGGGCCTCACCTGCATCAACACGCACAAGGGACTGTTCATCTACAACAGATGCCCATTTGGAATTCGGTCAGCTGCAGCGATCTTCCAGAGAAACATGGAGAGCCTACTCAAGTCGGTACCACGCACAGTGGTTTTTCAGGACGACATATTGGTCACGGGTCGGGACACCGTCGAGCACCTACAAAACCTGGAGGAGGTCCTCCAGCGACTGGATCGCGTAGGGCTGCGGCTGAAGAGGTTGAAATGCGTCTTCATGGCAACAGAAGTGGAGTTTTTGGGGAGAAAGATCGCGGCGGACGGCATTCGGCCCACAGACGCCAAGACAGAGGCTATCAGGAACGCGCCCAGGCCACAGAACGTCACGGAGCTGCGGTCGTTCCTGGGACTCCTCAACTATTTTGGTAACTTCCTACCGGGGTTAAGCACCCTCTTAGAGCCCCTACATGTGTTATTGCGCAAAGGTGAGAACTGGGTATGGGGAAAAAACCAAGTAATTGCTTTTGAGAAAGCCAGAAACATTTTATGCTCCAACAAGCTGCTTGTATTGTATAACCCGTGTAAAAGACTTGTGCTAGCATGTGATGCGTCGTCGTACGGAGTCGGGTGTGTATTACAACAAGCTAACGTTGCGGGGAAGTTGCAACTTGTCGCCTATGCCTCCAGGAGCTTGTCTAAGGCCGAGAGGGCCTACAGCATGATTGAGAAAGAGGCATTAGCGTGTGTGTTCGGGGTAAAGAAAATGCATCAGTACCTGTTTGGCCTCAAATTTGAGCTAGAAACCGATCACAAGCCCCTCACATCCCTGTTCGCTGAAAACAAGGGGATAAATACTAATGCCTCAGCCCGCATACAAAGGTGGGTACTCGCGCTATCAGCGTATAACTATACCATCCGCCACAGGCCAGGCACCGAGAACTGTGCGGATGCTCTCAGTCGGCTACCATTGCCCACCACGGGGGTGGAAATGGCGCAGCCTGCAAACTTGTTGATGGTGGCGCAGCCCGCAGACTTGTTGATGGTCATGGAAGCGTTTGAAAATGATAAATCACCTGTCACGGCCCACCAGATTAGGACTTGGACCAGCCAAGATCCTCTGCTGTCCCGAGTAAAAAACTGTGTACTGCATGGGAGCTGGGCCAGCATCCCCGTTGAAATACAAGAGCTAATCAAGTCGTTCCAGCGGTGAAAGGACGAGCTGTACATTCAGGCAGACTGCCTGTTGTGGGGTAACCGCGTAGTGCTACCAAAAAAGGGCAGGGAGATGTTCATCTCGGATCTCCACAGCACACACCCGGGTATAGTAATGATGAAAGCGATAGCCAGATCCCACGTGTGGTGGCCCGGTATCGACTCTGACTTAGAGTCCTGTGTACGGCAATGCAGCATGTGTGCTCAGTTGAGCAACGCGCCCAGAGAGACACCACTAAGTTTGTGGTCCTGGCCCTCCAGACCATGGTCGAGGATCCATGTCGACTATGCGGGCCCGTTTCTCGGTAAAATGTTCCTGGTGGTGGTGGATGCTTTTTCAAAATGGATTATATGTGAAATAATGTCGGGAAGCACCGCCACCGCCACCATTGAAAGCCTGAGGGCCATGTTTGCCACCCACGGCCTGCCTGACATACTGGTCAGTGACAACGGGCCATGTTTCACCAGTGCCGAATTTAAAGAATTCATGACCCGCAATGGGATCAAACATGTCACCTCGGCCCAGTTTAAACCAGCCTCCAATGGGCAGGCAGAGCGGGCAGTACAAACCATCAAACAGAGCCTCAAACAAGTCACAGAAGGCTCACTCCAAACCCGCCTGTCCCGAGTACTGCTCAGCTACCGCACGAGACCCCACTCGCTCACAGGGGTGCCCCCGGCTGAGCTAATCATGAAAAGGACACTTAAAACCAGACTCTCGCTGGTTCACCCCAACCTGCATGATCAGGTAGAGAGCAGGCGGCAGCAACAAAATGTAAACGATGGTCGCGCCACTGTGTCACGGGAAATTGGTCTGAATGACCCTGTGTATGTGCTAAACTATGGACATGGTCCCAAGTGGATCGCAGGCATGGTGATAGCTAAAGAAGAGAGTCGGGTGTTTGTAGTCAAACTAGACAATGGACAAATTTGCAGAAAGCACCTGGACCAAACGAGGCTGCGGTTCACAGACTGCCCTGAACAACCCACAGCACACACCACCTTTCTCGAGCCCACAACACACACCCAAAGGATCAACGACACCACCACGGACCAGGAAATCGAACCCATCATGCCCAACAGCCCAGCAAGGCCAGGCTCACCCAGCAGCCCTGCAGGGCCAACAACACGCCAGCCCAGCGAGGGCACAGCCAACACACCAGAACAGACATTTGTACCGAGGTGGTCCACCAGGGAAAGAAAGGCTCCCGACCCCCTCACCTTGTAAATAGTTTTCACTTTGACTTTGGGGGGCAGAGTGATGTTGTGTATCTGTAAAGCATGCACTCCCATATTCCGCCACCAGGGAGCGCATCCCCTGAAGTCCCAAGGGATCCCAGCATCCCTTGGGAGCACTGTATATAAGGTCTGTTCCTCACTCTGGAGTGTCTCAATAAAGACTGAGGTCACTGTTACTTTAACCTCCCTGTGCGCAGCCTCATCTGTGTTAGGAACACAATAACCTCCAGTGAATCCCATCTGTGATTCTGAGCCCTGTGGATAGAACGATACCGCACAGGAGGATCCCATTGGGCCCATGGAGCCCGTGCTGTGCCGGCTCTGTGACAGAGCGATCCAATCAGTCCCACTCCCCCCTGCTCTTTCCCCACAGCCCGGCACATTTCCCCCCTTCCAGTATTTACCCAATTCCCCCGTTTGAAAGTCCCGATTGAATCTGCTCCCACCGCCCTTTCAGGCAGCGCGTTCCCGATCACAACAACTCGCTGCGTCAAAAAACACATTCTCCCCATCTCCCCCTCTGGTTCCATCGCCGATTATCGTCAATCTGTGTCCCCCTGGTTACCCACCCTCCTGCCCCCGGGAACAGTTTCCCCTGATTTACTCCTCAAAACCCCTCGTGATAGTGAACCCCTCGATTAAATCTCCCCCTTAACCTTCTCTGCTCCGAGGAGAACAACCCGGCTTCTCCAGTCTCTCCCCGTCACTGAAGGCCCTCATCCCCCGGGACCATTCTGGCCAATCTCCTCCCCACCCTCCCCCGGGGCCTTCACATCCTCCCTAAAGTGCGGGGCCTAGAATTGGCCACAATACTCCAGCTGGGGTCTAAGCAGAGATTTATAACCAGGTTTAGCGAGAGCTCCTGGTGCGCAGAGATGATGAGAAGTGGGCGGGACACTCTCGGAGGCACTCACGTTGCGGGCAGTCGTGTCCGGCCCAGCCCAGCTCGCACTGACACGTCCTGTCGTACGGGCTGCAGCTCCCATTGTTCGCACAGCGGCTCGCTCCCGAACATTGCCGGCCAAACTGTCCCGGTGTGAACACCGCACGGGGGAAAGCGGGGTCAGAGCTTCCCCGGCACGGGGGCGGGGGGCGAGGGAGGGTAAGTGGGGTGAGAGAGGGAAAGGGAGGTTAGAGCTTCCCAGGAGGGAGGGGAAGGGAGGAGGAGGGGGCGGGAGGAAGGGAGGGAAGTTTAGAGCTTCCTGGGGGGAGGGGGGAGGGGAGGAGAGTGAGGGGGGAGGGAGAGAGGGGGGGAGAGGGAGGGGGAGAGGGAGAGAGAGGGGGAGGGAGAGAGTGAGAGAGAGGGGGAGGGAGAGAGTGAGGGGGAGAGAGAGGGGGAGAGGCAGGGGAGAGGGGGAGGGAGAGAGAGGGAGAGGGAGAGGGGAGGGGGAGGGAGAGGAATAGGGGACGGAGAGCAGGGAGGGGAGGGAGAGAGAGGGGAGAGAGGGGGGGAGAGAGAGGGGGGAGAGAGGGGGAGGGAGAGGGGGCGAGATAAGGGAGGGGAGAGAGAGGGGGAGAGAGAGGGAAGTGGTGGGGGAGGAGAGGATGGTGATAGAGAGGGGGAGGGGAGAAAGAGAGGGAGAGAGGGGAGGGGGGGAGAGAGAGAGACGGGGGAGGGGGAGGGAGTGGGGTGAGAAAGGATAGGGGGAGAGGGGGAGGGGGAGTGAGAGGGGGAGGGGAGAGAGAGGGGGAGAGAGAGAAAGCGGAGGAGAGGTGAGAGGTGGAGAGAGAGGAGGTTACAGAGATAGGGAGGGGTGTAGGGGCTGGAGAAGGTTACAGAGATAGGGAGGGGTGTAGGGGCTGGAGGAGGTTACAGAGATAGGGAGGGGTGTATGGGCTAGAGGAGGTTACAGAGATAGGGAGGGGTGTAGGGGCTGGAGGAGGTTACAGAGATAGGGAGGGGTGTAGGGGCTGGAGGAGGTTACAGAGATAGGGAGGGGTGTAGAGGCTGGAGGGAGTTACAGAGATAGGGAGGGGTATAGGGGCTGGAGGAGATTACAGAGATAGGGAAGGGTGTAGGGGCTGGAGGGGGTTACAGAGATAGGGAGGGGTATAGGGGCTGGAGGAGGTTACAGAGATAGGGAGGGGTGTAGGGGCTGGAGGGGGTTACAGAGATAGGGAGGGGTGTAGGGGCTGGAGGAGGTTACGGAGATAGGGAGGGGTGTAGGGGCTGGAGGAGATTACAGAGATAGGGAGAGGTATAGGGGCTGGAGGAGATTACAGAGATAGGGAGGGGTATAGGGGCTGGAGGAGATTACAGAGATAGGGAGGGGTATAGGGGCTGGAGGAGGTTACAGAGATAGGGAGGGGTGTTGGGGCTGTAGGGATTTGAAAGACAGGATGAGAATTTTAAAATGGAGGCGTTGCCGGACTGGGAGCCAATGTAGTTCGGTGAGCACAGCGGGTGAGCGGGACTCGGTGCGAGTTAGGATACGGGGGCAGTGAGGGTTCGGGATGAGCTGAAGTTTAGGGAGGGTTGGGATAATTCGGTGTCTGGAGGTAACTGAGATACAGGGGTGAGGGTTTCTGCAGCGGATGAGCTGAGGGAGGGGTAGAGACGGGCGACGTTACGGAGGTGGAAATAGGTGGTCTTGGTTTATAGGAAGAGTGGGCTTCTTGTTGAGGTAATGGGTGGGGGTGATTCCCAATGAAAATCAACGCCACTGAGGGGTGGAGAGGGAGGAATGATTAGCAGAAGGGAAGGGCCAATTAACGAGCCGGTTACCTTGGTTACAGAGTAGGCCCGTGAAGCCTGGGGTACAGTTACATCGCCCACTGACATGATGGCAATGGCTGCTGGTGTGGACACATTTCGGACATGTTTGACTGCATTGGTAGCCATAGTAACCAGGAGTGCATGCTGTAGAGACAAAAAGGACAAAAAGTTAATGTAAGTGGAAGTCAGTGTTAAATATCAAACAGCGAGTCGATGGTCGTACATGGGGGAACCGGGGGGCGGGGGGCGTGGAGGGGCTAACCATCAATGGGTAGCATTCTGACCTCGAAGTGGGTTCGAGTCCCCGCTCCAGAGACTTGAACCCAAATTCCAGGCCAACACTCCCAGTGCCAGTACTGAGGGAGCGCCGCACTGTCGGAGGGGCGGTACTGAGGGAGCACCACACTGTCGGAGGGGCGGTACTGAGGGAGTGCCGCACTGTCAGAGGGGCGGTACTGAGGGAGTGCCGCACTGTCGGAGGGGCGGTACTGAGGGAGTGCCGCACTGTCAGAGGGGCGGTACTGAGGGAGTGCCGCACTGTCAGAGGGGCGGTACTGAGGGAGCACCACACTGTCGGAGGGGCGGTACTGAGGGAGTGCCGCACTGTCAGAGGGGCGGTACTGAGGGAGTGCCGCACTGTCGGAGGGGCGGTACTGAGGGAGCGCCGCACTGTCGGAGGGGCGGTACTGAGGGAGCGCCGCACTGTCAGAGGGACGGTACTGAGGGAGCGCCGCACTGTCGGAGGGGCGGTACTGAGGGAGCGCCTCACTGTCGGAGGGGCGGTACTGAGGGAGCGCCGCACTGTCGGAGGGACAGTACTGAGGGAGCGCCGCACTGTCGGAGGGGCAGTACTGAGGGAGTGCTGCACTGTCGGAGGGGCAGTACTGAGGGAGCGCCGCACTGTCGGAGGGGCAGTACTGAGGGAGCGCCGCACTGTCGGACGGACAGTACTGAGGGAGCGCCGCACTGTCGGAGGGACAGTACTGAGGGAGCGCCGCACTGTCGGAGGGACAGTACTGAGGGAGCGCCGCACTGTCGGAGGGACAGTACTGAGGGAGCGCTGCACTGTCGGAGGGGCAGTACTGAGGGAGCGCTGCACTGTCGGAGGGGCAATACTGAGGGAGCGCCGCACTGTCGGAGGGGCAGTACTGAGGGACCGCCGCACTGTCGGAGGGGCACAGAGACAGAGAGACACAGGAACACAGGGACACAGAGACACAGGGACACAGGGACACAGGGACACAGAGACACAGAAACACAGGGACACAAGAACACAGAGACACAGGGACACAGGAACACAGAGACACAGAGACACAGGAACACAGAGACACAGAGAGACAGAGACACAGGGATACAGGGAAACAGAGACACAGGAACACAGGTACACAGGGACACAGGGACACAGACACAGGGACACAGGGACACAGAAACACAGACACAGGGACACAGGGACACAGACACACAGGAACTCAGACACAGGGACACAGGAACACAGACACAGGGACACAGGAACACAGGAATACAGAGATACAGAGACACAGGAACACAGGGACACTGGAACACAGGGACACATGGACACAGAGATACATGGACACAGGAACACAGGGACACAGGAACACAGAGATACAGAGACACAGGGACACAGGAACACAGAGACACAGGAACACAGGGACACAGGAACACAGAGATACAGAGACACCGGGACACAGGAACACAGGGACACAGGGACACAGAGACACCGGACACAGGAACACAGGGACACAGGAACACAGGAACACAGGGACACAGGAACACAGAGATACAGAGACACCGGGACACAGGAACACAGGAACACAGGAACACAGGGACACAGGAACACAGAGATACAGAGACACCGGGACACAGGAACACAGGGACACAGGGACACAGGAACACAGGGACACAGGGACACAGGAACACAAGGAACACAGGGACACAGGAACACAGAGATACAGAGACACCGGAACACAGGAACACAGGGACACAGGAACACAGGGACACAGGAACACAGAGATACAGAGACCCAGGGACACAGGAACACAGGAACACAGGAACACAGAGACACAGGAACACAGAGATACAGAGACACAGGTGCACAGGGACACAGGAACACAGGGACACAGGAACACAGAGATACAGAGACACAGGGACACAGGAACACAGGAACACAGAGACACAGGAACACAGAGATACAGAGACACAGGAACACAGGGACACAGGAACACAGGGACACAGGAACACAGAGATACAGAGACACAGGAACACAGGGACACAGGAACACAGGGACACAGGAACACAGAGATACAGAGACACAGGGACACAGGAACACAGGAACACAGAGACACAGGAACACAGAGATACAGAGACACAGGAACACAGGGACACAGGAACACAGGGACACAGGAACACAGAGATACAGAGATACAGAGACACAGGGACACAGGAACACAGGAACACAGGAACACAGAGACACAGGAACACAGGGACACAGGAACACAGAGATACAGAGACACAGGGACACAGGAACACAGGAACACAGTGACACAGGAACACAGAGATGCAGAGACACATGGACACACGGACACAGGAACACAGAGATACAGAGACACAGGGACACAGGAACACAGGAACACAGGAACACAGAGACACAGGAACACAGAGATGCAGAGACACAGGGACACACAGACACAGGAACACAGAGATACAGAGACACAGGGACACAGGAACACAGGAACACAGGAATACAGAGACACAGGGACACAGGGACACAGGAACACAAGAACACAGGGACACAGGGTCACTGGAACACAGAGATACAGGAACACGGGGACACAGGAACACAGGAACACAGAGACACAGGGACACTTGGACACAGGGACACAGGAACACAGGGACACAGAGACACAGGTACACAGGGACACAGGAACACAGAGATACAGGGACACAGGAACACAGAGATACAGAGACACTGGAACACAGAGACACAGGGACACAGGAACACAGAGACACAGGGACACAGAGACACAGAGACACAGGGACACAGAGACACAGGGACACAGGAACACAGAGATACAGAGACACCGGGACACAGGAACACAGGGACACAGGAACACAGGGACACAGGAACACAGAGATACAGAGACACCGGGACACAGGAACACAGGGACACAGGGACACAGAGACACCGGACACAGGAACACAGGGACACAGGGACACAGGAACACAGGGACACAGGAACACAGAGATACAGAGACACAGGGACACAGGAACACAGAGACACAGGAACACAGGGACACAGGAACACAGAGATACAGAGACACCGGGACACAGGAACACAGGGACACAGGAACACAGGGACACAGGAACACAGAGATACAGAGACACCGGGACACAGGAACACAGGGACACAGGGACACAGGAACACAGGGACACAGGGACACAGGAACACAAGGAACACAGGGACACAGGAACACAGAGATACAGAGACACCGGAACACAGGAACACAGGGACACAGGAACACAGGGACACAGGAACACAGAGATACAGAGACACAGGGACACAGGAACACAGAGACACAGGAACACAGGGACACAGGAACACAGAGATACAGAGACACCGGGACACAGGAACACAGTGACACAGGGACACAGAGACACCGGACACAGGAATACAGGGACACAGGGACACAGGAACACAGGGACACAGGAACACAGAGATACAGGGACACAGGAACACAGAGACACAGGAACACAGGAACACAGGGACACAGGGACACAGGAACACAAGGAACACAGGGACACAGGAACACAGAGATACAGAGACACCGGAACACAGGAACACAGGGACACAGGGACACAGAGACACCGGGACACAGGAACACAGAGATACAGAGACCCAGGGACACAGGAACACAGGAACACAGGAACACAGAGACACAGGGACACAGAGATACAGAGACACAGGAACACAGGGACACAGGAACACAGGGACACAGGAACGCAGAGATACAGAGACACAGGGACACAGGAACACAGGAACACAGAGACACAGGAACACAGAGATACAGAGACACAGGAACACAGGGACACAGGAACACAGGGACACAGAGATACAGAGATACAGAGATACAGAGACACAGGGACACAGGAACACAGGAACACAGAGACACAGGAACACAGGGACACAGGAACACAGAGATACAGAGACACAGGGACACAGGAACACAGGAACACAGTGACACAGGAACACAGAGATGCAGAGACACATGGACACACGGACACAGGAACACAGAGATACAGAGACACAGGGACACAGGAACACAGGAACACAGGAACACAGAGACACAGGAACACAGAGATGCAGAGACACATGGACACACGGACACAGGAACACAGAGATACAGAGACACAGGGACACAGGGACACAGGGACACAGGAACACAAGAACACAGGGACACAGGGTCACTGGAACACAGAGATACAGGAACACGGGGACACAGGAACACAGGAACACAGAGACACAGGGACACTTGGACACAGGGACACAGGAACACAGGGACACAGAGACACAGGTACACAGGGACACAGGAACACAGAGATACAGGGACACAGGAACACAGAGATACAGAGACACTGGAACACAGAGACACAGGGACACAGGAACACAGAGACACAGGGACACAGAGACACAGAGACACAGGGACACAGAGACACAGGGACACAGGAACACAGAGATACAGAGACACCGGGACACAGGAACACAGGGACACAGGAACACAGGGACACAGGAACACAGAGATACAGAGACACCGGGACACAGGAACACAGGGACACAGGGACACAGAGACACCGGACACAGGAACACAGGGACACAGGGACACAGGAACACAGGGACACAGGAACACAGAGATACAGAGACACAGGGACACAGGAACACAGAGACACAGGAACACAGGGACACAGGAACACAGAGATACAGAGACACAGGGACACAGGAACACAGGGACACAGGAACACAGGGACACAGGAACACAGAGATACAGAGACACAGGAACACAGGTACACAGGGACACAGGGACACAGACACAGGGACACAGGGACACAGAAACACAGACACAGGGACACAGGGACACAGACACACAGGAACTCAGACACAGGGACACAGGAACACAGACACAGGGACACAGGAACACAGGAATACAGAGATACAGAGACACAGGAACACAGGGACACTGGAACACAGGGACACATGGACACAGAGATACATGGACACAGGAACACAGGGACACAGGAACACAGAGATACAGAGACACAGGGACACAGGAACACAGAGACACAGGAACACAGGGACACAGGAACACAGAGATACAGAGACACCGGGACACAGGAACACAGGGACACAGGGACACAGAGACACCGGACACAGGAACACAGGGACACAGGGACACAGGAACACAGGGACACAGGAACACAGAGATACAGAGACACAGGGACACAGGAACACAGAGACACAGGAACACAGGGACACAGGAACACAGAGATACAGAGACACCGGGACACAGGGACACAGGGACACAGGAACACAGGGACACAGGGACACAGGAACACAAGGAACACAGGGACACAGGAACACAGAGATACAGAGACACAGGGACACAGGGACACAGGAACACAGAGACACAGGAACACAGAGATACAGAGACACAGGAACACAGGGACACAGGAACACAGGGACACAGGAACACAGAGATACAGAGATACAGAGACACAGGGACACAGGAACACAGGAACACAGGAACACAGAGACACAGGAACACAGGGACACAGGAACACAGAGATACAGAGACACAGGGACACAGGAACACAGGAACACAGTGACACAGGAACACAGAGATGCAGAGACACATGGACACACGGACACAGGAACACAGAGATACAGAGACACAGGGACACAGGAACACAGGAACACAGGAACACAGAGACACAGGAACACAGAGATGCAGAGACACAGGGACACACAGACACAGGAACACAGAGATACAGAGACACAGGGACACAGGAACACAGGAACACAGGAATACAGAGACACAGGGACACAGGGACACAGGGACACAGGAACACAAGAACACAGGGACACAGGGTCACTGGAACACAGAGATACAGGAACACGGGGACACAGGAACACAGGAACACAGAGACACAGGGACACTTGGACACAGGGACACAGGAACACAGGGACACAGAGACACAGGTACACAGGGACACAGGAACACAGAGATACAGGGACACAGGGACACAGAGATACAGAGACACTGGAACACAGAGACACAGGGACACAGGGACACAGGAACACAGAGACACAGGGACACAGAGACACAGAGACACAGGGACACAGAGACACAGGGACACAGGAACACAGAGATACAGAGACACCGGGACACAGGAACACAGGGACACAGGAACACAGGGACACAGGAACACAGAGATACAGAGACACCGGGACACAGGAACACAGGGACACAGGGACACAGAGACACCGGACACAGGAACACAGGGACACAGGGACACAGGAACACAGGGACACAGGAACACAGAGATACAGAGACACAGGGACACAGGAACACAGAGACACAGGAACACAGGGACACAGGAACACAGAGATACAGAGACACCGGGACACAGGAACACAGGGACACAGGAACACAGGGACACAGGAACACAGAGATACAGAGACACCGGGACACAGGAACACAGGGACACAGGGACACAGGAACACAGGGACGCAGGGACACAGGAACACAAGGAACACAGGGACACAGGAACACAGAGATACAGAGACACCGGAACACAGGAACACAGGGACACAGGAACACAGGGACACAGGAACACAGAAATACAGAGACACAGGGACACAGGAACACAGAGACACAGGAACACAGGGACACAGGAACACAGAGATACAGAGACACCGGGACACAGGAACACAGGGACACAGGGACACAGAGACACCGGACACAGGAACACAGGGACACAGGGACACAGGAACACAGGGACACAGGAACACAGAGATACAGAGACACAGGGACACAGGAACACAGAGACACAGGAACACAGGAACACAGGGACACAGGAACACAGAGATACAGAGACACCGGGACACAGGAACACAGGGACACAGGGACACAGAGACACCGGACACAGGAACACAGGGACACAGGGACACAGGAACACAGGGACACAGGAACACAGAGATACAGAGACACAGGGACACAGGAACACAGAGACACAGGAACACAGGAACACAGGGACACAGGGACACAGGAACACAAGGAACACAGGGACACAGGAACACAGAGATACAGAGACACCGGAACACAGGAACACAGGGACACAGGGACACAGAGACACCGGGACACAGGAACACAGAGATACAGAGACACAGAGACACAGAGACACAGGGACACAGGAACACAGGAACACAGAGACACAGGAACACAGGGACACAGGAACACAGAGATACAGAGACCCAGGGACACAGGAACACAGGAACACAGAGACACAGGAACACAGAGATACAGAGACACAGGAACACAGGGACACAGGAACACAGGGACACAGGAACACAGAGATACAGAGACACAGGGACACAGGAACACAGGAACACAGAGACACAGGAACACAGAGATACAGAGACACAGGAACACAGGGACACAGGAACACAGGGACACAGGAACACAGAGATACAGAGATACAGAGACACAGGGACACAGGAACACAGGAACACAGGAACACAGAGACACAGGAACACAGGGACACAGGAACACAGAGATACAGAGACACAGGGACACAGGAACACAGGAACACAGTGACACAGGAACACAGAGATGCAGAGACACATGGACACACGGACACAGGAACACAGAGATACAGAGACACAGGGACACAGGAACACAGGAACACAGGAACACAGAGACACAGGAACACAGAGATGCAGAGACACATGGACACACGGACACAGGAACACAGAGATACAGAGACACAGGGACACAGGAACACAGGAACACAGAGACACAGGAACACAGAGATGCAGAGACACAGGGACACACAGACACAGGAACACAGAGATACAGAGACACAGGGACACAGGAACACAGGAACACAGGA
Organism: Pristiophorus japonicus; assembly: GCF_044704955.1. Taxonomy (NCBI): domain Eukaryota; kingdom Metazoa; phylum Chordata; class Chondrichthyes; family Pristiophoridae; genus Pristiophorus; species Pristiophorus japonicus. Next base: position 11,245,144 of record NC_092006.1, read on the forward strand.
ATACAGAGACACAGGGACACAGGGACACAGGGACACAGGAACACAAGAACACAGGGACACAGGGTCACTGGAACACAGAGATACAGGAACACGGGGACACAGGAACACAGGAACACAGAGACACAGGGACACTTGGACACAGGGACACAGGAACACAGGGACACAGAGACACAGGTACACAGGGACACAGGAACACAGTGATACAGGGACACAGGAACACAGAGATACAGAGACACTGGAACACAGAGACACAGGGACACAGGAACACAGAGACACAGGGACACAGAGAAACAGAGACACAGGGACACAGAGACACAGGGACACAGGAACACAGAGATACAGAGACACCGGGACACAGGAACACAGGGACACAGGAACACAGGGACACAGGAACACAGAGATACAGAGACACCGGGACACAGGAACACAGGGACACAGGGACACAGAGACACCGGACACAGGAACACAGGGACACAGGGACACAGGAACACAGGGACACAGGAACACAGAGATACAGAGACACAGGGACACAGGAACACAGAGACACAGGAACACAGGGACACAGGAACACAGAGATACAGAGACACCGGGACACAGGAACACAGAGACACAGGAACACAGGGACACAGGAACACAGAGATACAGAGACACAGGAACACAGGTACACAGGGACACAGGGACACAGACACAGGGACACAGGGACACAGAAACACAGACACAGGGACACAGGGACACAGACACACAGGAACTCAGACACAGGGACACAGGAACACAGACACAGGGACACAGGAACACAGGAATACAGAGATACAGAGACACAGGAACACAGGGACACTGGAACACATGGACACATGGACACAGAGATACATGGACATAGGAACACAGGGACACAGGAACACAGAGATACAGAGACACAGGGACACAGGAACACAGAGACACAGGAACACAGGGACACAGGAACACAGAGATACAGAGACACCGGGACACAGGAACACAGGGACACAGGGACACAGAGACACCGGACACAGGAACACAGGGACACAGGGACACAGGAACACAGGGACACAGGAACACAGAGATACAGAGACACAGGGACACAGGAACACAGAGACACAGGAACACAGGGACACAGGAACACAGAGATACAGAGACACCGGGACACAGGGACACAGGGACACAGGAACACAGGGACACAGGGACACAGGAACACAAGGAACACAGGGACACAGGAACACAGAGATACAGAGACACAGGGACACAGGGACACAGGAACACAGAGACACAGGAACACAGAGATACAGAGACACAGGAACACAGGGACACAGGAACACAGGGACACAGGAACACAGAGATACAGAGATACAGAGACACAGGGACACAGGAACACAGGAACACAGGAACACAGAGACACAGGAACACAGGGACACAGGAACACAGAGATACAGAGATACAGAGACACAGGGACACAGGAACACAGGAACACAGTGACACAGGAACACAGAGATGCAGAGACACATGGACACACGGACACAGGAACACAGAGATACAGAGACACAGGGACACAGGAACACAGGAACACAGGAACACAGAGACACAGGAACACAGAGATGCAGAGACACAGGGACACACAGACACAGGAACACAGATATACAGAGACACAGGGACACAGGAACACAGGAACACAGGAATACAGAGACACAGGGACACAGGGACACAGGGACACAGGAACACAAGAACACAGGGACACAGGGTCACTGGAACACAGAGATACAGGAACACGGGGACACAGGAACACAGGAACACAGAGACACAGGGACACTTGGACACAGGGACACAGGAACACAGGGACACAGAGACACAGGTACACAGGGACACAGGAACACAGAGATACAGAGACACTGGAACACAGAGACACAGGGACACAGGAACACAGAGACACAGGGACACAGAGACACAGAGACACAGGGACACAGAGACACAGGGACACAGGAACACTGAGATACAGAGACACCGGGACACAGGAACACAGGGACACAGGAACACAGGGACACAGGAACACAGAGATACAGAGACACCGGGACACAGGAACACAGGGACACAGGGACACAGAGACACCGGACACAGGAACACAGGGACACAGGGACACAGGAACACAGGGACACAGGAACACAGAGATAAAGAGACACAGGGACACAGGAACACAGAGACACAGGAACACAGGGACACAGGAACACAGAGATACAGAGACACCGGGACACAGGAACACAGGGACACAGGAACACAGGGACACAGGAACACAGAGATACAGAGACACCGGGACACAGGAACACAGGGACACAGGGACACAGGAACACAGGGACACAGGGACACAGGAACACAAGGAACACAGGGACACAGGAACACAGAGATACAGAGACACCGGAACACAGGAACACAGGGACACAGGAACACAGGGACACAGGAACACAGAGATACAGAGACACAGGGACACAGGAACACAGAGACACAGGAACACAGGGACACAGGAACACAGAGATACAGAGACACCGGGACACAGGAACACAGGGACACAGGGACACAGAGACACCGGACACAGGAACACAGGGACACAGGGACACAGGAACACAGGGACACAGGAACACAGAGATACAGATACACAGGGACACAGGAACACAGAGACACAGGAACACTGGGACACAGGAACACAGAGATACAGAGACACCGGGACACAGGAACACAGGGACACAGGGACACAGGAACACAGGGACACAGGGACACAGGAACACAAGGAACACAGGGACACAGGAACACAGAGATACAGAGACACCGGAACACAGGAACACAGGGACACAGGGACACAGAGACACCGGGACACAGGAACACAGAGATACAGAGACACAGAGACACAGGGACACAGGAACACAGGAACACAGAGACACAGAGACACAGGAACACAGAGACACAGGAACACAGCGATACAGAGACCCAGGGACACAGGAACACAGGAACACAGGAACACAGAGACACAGGAACACAGAGATACAGAGACACAGGAACACAGGGACACAGGAACACAGGGACACAGGAACACAGAGATACAGAGACACAGGGACACAGGAACACAGGAACACAGAGACACAGGAACACAGAGATACAGAGACACAGGAACACAGGAACACAGGAACACAGGGACACAGGAACACAGAGATACAGAGATACAGGGACACAGGGACACAGGAACACAGGAACACAGGAACACAGAGACACAGGAACACAGGGACACAGGAACACAGAGATACAGAGACACAGGGACACAGGAACACAGGAACACAGTGACACAGGAACACAGAGATGCAGAGACACATGGACACACGGACACAGGAACACAGAGATACAGAGACACAGGGACACAGGGACACAGGAACACAGGAACACAGAGACACAGGAACACAGAGATGCAGAGACACAGGGACACACAGACACAGGAACACAGAGATACAGAGACACAGGGACACAGGAACACAGGAACACAGGAATACAGAGACACAGGGACACAGGGACACAGGAACACAGAGATACAGAGACACCGGGACACAGGAACACAGGGACACAGGGACACAGGAACACAGGGACACAGGAACACAGAGATACAGAGACACCGGGACACAGGAACACAGGGACACAGGGACACAGAGACACCGGGACACAGGAACACAGGAACACAAGGACACAGGAACACAGGGACACAGGAACACAGAGATACAGAGACACAGGGACACAGGAACACAGGAACACAGGAACACAGAGACACAGGAACACAGGGACACAGGAACACAGAGATACAGAGACACAGGGACACAGGAACACAGGAACACAGGAATACAGAGACACAGGGACACAGGAACACAGAGATACAGAGACACACGGACACAGGGACACAGCGATACAGGAACACAGACACAGGGACACAGGAACACAGGAACACAGACACAGGGACACAGGAACACAGACACAGGAACATAGACACAGGGACACAGGAAGCCAGAGATACAGAGACACAGGAACACAGGGACGCAGGGACACAGGAACACAGCGACACAGAGACACAGAGACACAGGGACACAGAGATACAGAGACACAGGGACACAGAGACACCGGGACACAGGAACACAGAGACACAGGAACACAGTGACGCAGGGACAGAGGAACACAGGGACGCAGAGACACAGAGACACAGGGACACAGAGATACAGAGACACAGGGACACAGAGACACCGGGACACAGGAACACAGGGACACAGGGACACAGGAACACAGAGACACAGGAACACAGGGACACAGGAACACAGAGATACAGAGATACAGAGACACAGGAACACAGGGATACAGAGACACAGGGACACAGGAACACAGAGACACAGAGACACAGAGACACACGGACACAGGAACACAGACACAGGGACACAGGAGCACAGGAACACAGACACAGGGACACAGGAACACAGAGATACAGAGACACAGGGACACAGGAACACAGGAACACAGGGACACAGGAACACAGAGATACAGAGACACAGGGACACAGGAACACAGGAACACAGGGACACACGGACACAGGAACACAGAGACACAGGGACACACGGACACAGGAACACAGAGATACAGAGACACAGGGACACAGGAACACAGAAACACAGGAATACAGAGACACAGGGACACAGGGACACAGGGACACAGGGACACAGGGACACAGAGACACAGGGACACAAGAACACAGAGACACAGGGACACAGGAACACAGAGACACAGAGACACAGGGACACAGGGACACAGGGACACAGAGACACAGAGACAGAGACACAGGGACACAGGGACAGAGACACAGAGACACAGGAACACAGAGAGACAGAGAGACAGAGACGCAGGGATACAGGGAAACAGAGACACAGGAACACAGGTACACAGGGACACAGGGACACAGACACAGGGACACAGGGACACAGGAACACAGACACAGGGACACAGGGACACAGACACACAGGAACACAGACACAGGGACACAGGAACACAGACACAGGGACACAGGAACACAGGAATACAGAGATACAGAGACACAGGAACACAGGGACACTGGAACACAGGGACACATGGACACAGAGATACAGAGACACAGGGACACAGGAACACAGAAATACAGAGACACGGGAACACAGGGACACAGGAACACAGAGATACAGAGACACAGCAACACAGGGACACAGGAACACAGGGACACAGAGACACAGGGACACAAGAACACAGGGACACAGGGTCACTGGAACACAGAGATACAGGAACACGGGGACACAGGAACACAGGAACACAGAGACACAGGGACACTTGGACACAGGGACACAGGAACACAGGGACACAGAGACACAGGTACACAGGGACACAGGAACACAGAGATACAGGGACACAGGAACACAGAGATACAGAGACACTGGAACACAGAGACACAGGGACACAGGAACACAGAGACACAGGGACACAGAGACACAGAGACACAGGGACACAGAGACACAGGGACACAGGAACACAGAGATACAGAGACACCGGGACACAGGAACACAGGGACACAGGAACACAGGGACACAGGAACACAGAGATACAGAGACACAGGGACACAGGAACACAGAGACACAGGAACACAGGGACACAGGAACACAGAGATACAGAGACACAGGGACACAGGAACACAGGGACAGGGACACAGGAGCACAGGAACACAGACACAGGGACACAGGAACACAGAGATACAGAGACACAGGAACACAGGGACACAGGAACACAGACACAGGGACACAGGGACACAGAGACACCGGGACACAGGAACACAGAGATACAGAGACACAGGGACACAGGAACACAGGAACACAGAGACACAGGAACACAGGGACACAGGAACACAGAGATACAGAGACCCAGGGACACAGGAACACAGGAACACAGGAACACAGAGACACAGGAACACAGAGATACAGAGACACAGGAACACAGGGACACAGGAACACAGGGACACAGGAACACAGAGATACAGAGACACAGGGACACAGGAACACAGAGATACAGAGACACAGGAACACAGGGACACAGGAACACAGGGACACAGGAACACAGAGATACAGAGATACAGAGACACAGGGACACAGGAACACAGGAACACAGGAACACAGAGACACAGGAACACAGGGACACAGGAACACAGAGATACAGAGACACAGGGACACAGGAACACAGGAACACAGTGACACAGGAACACAGAGATGCAGAGACACATGGACACACGGACACAGGAACACAGAGATACAGAGACACAGGGACACAGGAACACAGGAACACAGAGACACAGGAACACAGAGATGCAGAGACACAGGGACACACAGACACAGGAACACAGAGATACAGAGACACAGGGACACAGGAACACCGGAACACAGGAATACAGAGACACAGGGACACAGGGACACAGGGACACAGGAACACAGAGATACAGAGACACCGGGACACAGGAACACAGGGACACAGGGACACAGGAACACAGGGACACAGGAACACAGAGATACAGAGACACCGGGACACAGGAACACAGGGACACAGGGACACAGAGACACCGGGACACAGGAACACAGGAACACAGGGACACAGGAACACAGGGACACAGGAACACAGAGATACAGAGACACAGGGACACAGGAACACAGGAACACAGAGACACAGGAACACAGGGACACAGGAACACAGAGATACAGAGACACAGGTACACAGGAACACAGGAACACAGGGACACAGGAACACAGAGATGCAGAGACACAGGGACACACGGACACAGGAACACAGAGATACAGAGACACAGGGACACAGGAACACAGGAACACAGGAATACAGAGACACAGGGACACAGGAACACAGAGATACAGAGACACACGGACACAGGGACATAGCGACACAGGAACACAGACACAGGGACACAGGAACACAGGAACACAGACACAGGGACACAGGAACACAGACACAGGAACATAGACACAGGGACACAGGAAGTCAGAGATACAGAGACAGAGGAACACAGGGACGCAGGGACACAGGAACACAGCGACACAGAGACACAGAGACACAGGGACACAGAGATACAGAGACACAGGGACACAGAGACACCGGGACACAGGAACACAGAGACACAGGAACACAGGGACGCAGGGACAGAGGAACACGGGGACGCAGAGACACAGAGACACAGGGACACAGAGATACAGAGACACAGGGACACAGAGACACCGGGACACAGGAACACAGGGACACAGGGATACAGGAACACAGAGACACAGGAACACAGGGACACAGGAACACAGAGATACAGAGATACAGAGACACAGGAACACAGGGATACAGAGACACAGGGACACAGGAACACAGAGACACAGAGACACAGAGACACACGGACACAGGAACACAGACACAGGGACACAGGAGCACAGGAACACAGACACAGGGACACAGGAACACAGAGATACAGAGACACAGGAACACAGGGACACAGGAACACAGACATAGGGACACAGGAACACAGAGATGCAGAGACACAGGGACACACGGACACAGGAACACAGAGATACAGAGACACAGGGACACAGGGACACAGACAGAGGGACACAGGAGCACAGGAACACAGACACAGGGACACAGGAACACAGAGATACAGAGACACAGGAACACAGGGACACAGGAACACAGACACAGGGACACAGGGACACAGAGACACCGGGACACAGGAACACAGAGATACAGAGACACAGGGACACAGGAACACAGGAACACAGAGACACAGGCACACAGGGACACAGGAACACAGAGATACAGAGACCCAGGGACACAGGAACACAGGAACACAGGAACACAGAGACACAGGAACACAGAGATACAGAGACACAGGAACACAGGGACACAGGAACACAGGGACACAGGAACACAGAGATACAGAGACACAGGGACACAGGAACACAGGAACACAGGAACACAGAGACACAGGAACACAGAGATACAGAGACACAGGAACACAGGGACACAGGAACACAGGGACACAGGAACACAGAGATACAGAGATACAGAGACACAGGGACACAGGAACACAGGAACACAGGAACACAGAGACACAGGAACACAGGGACACAGGAACACAGAGATACAGAGACACAGGGACACAGGAACACAGGAACACAGTGACACAGGAACACAGAGATGCAGAGACACATGGACACACGGACACAGGAACAAAGAGATACAGAGACACAGGGACACAGGGACACAGGAACACAGACACAGGAACATAGACACACGGACACAGGAAGTCAGAGATACAGAGACAGAGGAACACAGGGACGCAGGGACACAGGAACACAGCGACACAGAGACACAGAGACACAGGGACACAGAGATACAGAGACACAGGGACACAGAGACACCGGGACACAGGAACACAGAGACACAGGAACACAGGGACGCAGGGACAGAGGAACACGGGGACGCAGAGACACAGAGACACAGGGACACAGAGATACAGAGACACAGGGACACAGAGACACCGGGACACAGGAACACAGGGACACAGGGACACAGGAACACAGAGACACAGGAACACAGGGACACAGGAACACAGAGATACAGAGATACAGAGACACAGGAACACAGGGATACAGAGACACACGGACACAGGAACACAGACACAGGGACACAGGAGCACAGGAACACAGACACAGGGACACAGGAACACAGAGATACAGAGACACAGGAACACAGGGACACAGGAACACAGACATAGGGACACAGGAACACAGAGATGCAGAGACACAGGGACACAGAGATACAGAGACACAGGGACACAGGAACACAGGAACACAGAGACACAGGCACACAGGGATACAGGAACACAGAGATACAGAGACCCAGGGACACAGGAACACAGGAACACAGGAACACAGAGACACAGGAACACAGAGATACAGAGACACAGGAACACAGGGACACAGGAACACAGGGACACAGGAACACAGAGATACAGAGACACAGGGACACAGGAACACAGGAACACAGGAACACAGAGACACAGGAACACAGAGATACAGAGACACAGGAACACAGGGACACAGGAACACAGGGACACAGGAACACAGAGATACAGAGATACAGAGACACAAGGACACAGGAACACAGGAACACAGGAACACAGAGACACAGGAACACAGGGACACAGGAACACAGAGATACAGAGACACAGGGACACAGGAACACAGGAACACAGTGACACAGGAACACAGAGATGCAGAGACACATGGACACACGGACACAGGAACACAGAGATACAGAGACACAGGGACACAGGAACACAGGAACACAGAGACACAGGAACACAGAGATGCAGAGACACAGGGACACACAGACACAGGAACACAGAGATACAGAGACACAGGGACACAGGAACACAGGAACACAGGAATACAGAGACACAGGGACACAGGGACACAGGGACACAGGAACACAGAGATACAGAGACACCGGGACAGGAACACAGGGACACAGGGACACAGGAACACAGGGACACAGGAACACAGAGATACAGAGACACCGGGACACAGGAACACAGGGACACAGGGACACAGAGACACCGGGACACAGGAACACAGGAACACAGGGACACAGGAACACAGGGACACAGGAACACAGAGATACAGAGACACACGGACACAGGGACATAGCGACACAGGAACACAGACACAGGGACACAGGAACACAGGAACACAGACACAGGGACACAGGAACACAGACACAGGAACATAGACACAGGGACACAGGAAGTCAGAGATACAGAGACAGAGGAACACAGGGACGCAGGGACACAGGAACACAGCGACACAGAGACACAGAGACACAGGGACACAGAGATACAGAGACACAGGGACACAGAGACACCGGGACACAGGAACACAGAGACACAGGAACACAGGGACGCAGGGACAGAGGAACACGGGGACGCAGAGACACAGAGACACAGGGACACAGAGATACAGAGACACAGGGACACAGAGACACCGGGACACAGGAACACAGGGACACAGGGACACAGGAACACAGAGACACAGGAACACAGGGACACAGAAACACAGAGATACAGAGATACAGAGACACAGGAACACAGGGATACAGAGACACAGGGACACAGGAACACAGAGACACAGAGACACAGAGACACACGGACACAGGAACACAGACACAGGGACACAGGAGCACAGGAACACAGACACAGGGACACAGGAACACAGAGATACAGAGACACAGGAACACAGGGACACAGGAACACAGACATAGGGACACAGGAACACAGAGATGCAGAGACACACGGACACAGGAACACAGAGATACAGAGACACAGGGACACAGGGACACAGACACAGGGACACAGGAGCACAGGAACACAGACACAGGGACACAGGAACACAGAGATACAGAGACACAGGAACACAGGGACACAGGAACACAGACACAGGGACACAGGGACACAGAGACACCGGGACACAGGAACACAGAGATACAGAGACACAGGGACACAGGAACACAGGAACACAGAGACACAGGCACACAGGGACACAGGAACACAGAGATACAGAGACCCAGGGACACAGGAACACAGGAACACAGGAACACAGAGACACAGGAACACAGAGATACAGAGACACAGGAACACAGGGACACAGGAACACAGGGACACAGGAACACAGAGATACAGAGACACAGGGACACAGGAACACAGGAACACAGGAACACAGAGACACAGGAACACAGAGATACAGAGACACAGGAACACAGGGACACAGGAACACAGGGACACAGGAACACAGAGATACAGAGATACAGAGACACAGGGACACAGGAACACAGGAACACAGGAACACAGAGACACAGGAACACAGGGACACAGGAACACAGAGATACAGAGACACAGGGACACAGGAACACAGGAACACAGTGACACAGGAACACAGAGATGCAGAGACACATGGACACACGGACACAGGAACACAGAGATACAGAGACACAGGGACACGGAACACAGGAACACAGAGACACAGGAACACAGAGATGCAGAGACACAGGGACACACAGACACAGGAACACAGAGATACAGAGACACAGGGACACAGGGACACAGGAACACAGGAACACAGGAATACAGAGACACAGGGACACAGGGACACAGGGACACAGGAACACAGAGATACAGAGACACCGGGACAGGAACACAGGGACACAGGGACACAGGAACACAGGGACACAGGAACACAGAGATACAGAGACACCGGGACACAGGAACACAGGGACACAGGGACACAGAGACACCGGGACACAGGAACACAGGAACACAGGGACACAGGAACACAGGGACACAGGAACACAGAGATACAGAGACACAGGGGCACAGGAACACAGGAACACAGGAACACAGAGACACAGGGACACATGAACACAGAGATACAGAGACACAGGGACACAGGAACACAGGAACACAGGGACACAGGAACACAGAGATGCAGAGACACAGGGACACACGGACACAGGAACACAGAGATACAGAGACACAGGGACACAGGAACACAGGAACACAGGAATACAGAGAGACAGGGACACAGGAACATAGAGATACAGAGACACACGGACACAGGGACATAGCGACACAGGAACACAGACACAGGGACACAGGAACACAGGAACACAGACACAGGGACACAGGAACACAGACACAGGAACATAGACACAGGGACACAGGAAGTCAGAGATACAGAGACACAGGAACACAGGGACGCAGGGACACAGGAACACAGCGACACAGAGACACAGAGACACAGGGACACAGAGATACAGAGACACAGGGACACAGAGACACCGGGACACAGGAACACAGGGACGCAGGGACACAGGAACACAGCGACACAGAGACACAGAGACACAGGGACACAGAGATACAGAGACACAGGGACACAGAGACACCGGGACACAGGAACACAGAGACACAGGAACACAGGGACGCAGGGACAGAGGAACACGGGGACGCAGAGACACAGAGACACAGGGACACAGAGACACCGGGACACAGGAACACAGGGACACAGGGACACAGGAACACAGAGACACAGGAACACAGGGACACAGGAACACAGAGATACAGAGATACAGAGACACAGGAACACAGGGATACAGAGACACAGGGACACAGGAACACAGAGACACAGAGACACACGGACACAGGAACACAGACACAGGGACACAGGAGCACAGGAACACAGACACAGGGAGACAGGAACACAGAGATACAGAGACACAGGAACACAGGGACACAGGAACACAGACATAGGGACACAGGAACACAGAGATGCAGAGACACAGGGACACACGGACACAGGAACACAGAGATACAGAGACACAGGGACACAGGGACACAGACACAGGGACACAGGAGCACAGGAACACAGACACAGGGACACAGGAACACAGAGATACAGAGACACAGGAACACAGGGACACAGACACAGGGACACAGGAGCACAGGAACACAGACACAGGGACACAGGAACACAGAGATACAGAGACACAGGAACACAGGGACACAGGAACACAGACACAGGGACACAGGGACACAGGAACACAGAGATGCAGAGACACAGGGACACACGGACACAGCAACACAGAGATACAGAGACACAGGGACACAGGGACACAGGAACACAGAGATGCAGAGACACAGGAACACAGGAACACAGGAACACAGAGATACATGGACACAGGGACACAGGGACACAGAGATACACGGACACAGGGACACAGGGACACAGGAACACAGACACAGGGACACAGGAACACAGACACAGGGACACAGGAACACAGACACAGGGACACAGGAACACAGACACAGGAACATAGACACAGAGACACAGGAACACAGAGATACAGAGATACAGAGACACAGGAACACAGGGACGCAGGGACACAGGAACACAGGAACACAGGGACACAGAGACACAGAGACACAGAGACACAGGGACACAGAGATACAGAGACACAGGAACACAGGGATGCAGGGACACAGGAACACAGGGACGCAGAGACACAGAGATACAGAGACACAGGGACACAGAGACACCGGGACACAGGAACACAGAGACACAGGAACACAGGGACGCAGGGACACAGGAACACAGGGACGCTGAGACACAGAGACACAGGGACACAGAGATACAGAGACACAGGGACACAGAGACACCGGGACACAGGAACATAGAGACACAGGAACACAGGGACGCAGGGACAGAGGAACACGGGGACGCAGAGACACAGAGACACAGGGACACAGAGATACAGAGACACAGGGCCACTGGGACACCGGGACACAGGAACACAGGGACACAGGGACACAGGAACACAGGGACACAGGAACACAGAGATACAGAGATACAGAGACACAGGAACACAGGGATACAGAGACACAGGAACACAGGGACACAGAGACACAGAGACACAGAGACACAGAGACACACGGACACAGGAACACAGACACAGGGACACAGGAGCACAGGAACACAGACACAGGGACACAGGAACACAGAGATACAGAGAAGCAGGAACACAGGGACACAGGAACACAGACACAGGGACACAGGAACACAGGGACACAGACACAGGGACACAGGAACACAGACACAGGGACACAGGAACACAGGGACACAGGAACACAGACACAGGGACACAGGAACACAGGGACACAGGAACACAGACACCCAGGAACACAGGAACACAGACACAGGAACACAGGAACTCAGACACAGGGACACAGGAACACAGACACAGGAACACAGACACAGGGACACAGGAACACAGACGCAGGGACACAGGAACACAGACACAGGGACACAGGAACACAGGAACACAGACACAGGGACACAGGAACCCAGACACAGGGACACAGGAACACAGACACAGGAACACAGAGATAAGAGACACAGGAACACAGGAACACAGGGACACAGGAACACAGAGATACAGAGACACAGGGACACAGGAACACAGGAACACAGGGACACAGGAACACAGAGACGCAGAGACACAGGGACACACGGACACAGGAACACAGAGATACAGAGACACAGGAACACAGAGATACAGAGACACAGGGACACAGGAACACAGACACAGGGACACAGGGACACAGGAACACAGAGATACAGAGACACAGGGACACAGGGACACAGGAACACAGAGATGCAGAGACACAGGAACACAGGAACACAGGAACACAGAGATACATAGACACAGGGACACAGGGACACAGGGACACAGAGATACACGGACACAGGGACACAGGGACACAAGAACACAGACACAGGAACACAGGAACACAGGAACACAGACACAGGGACACAGGAACACAGACACAGGGACACAGGAACACAGACACAGGGACACAGGAACACAGACACAGGAACATAGACACAGAGACACAGGAACACAGAGATACAGAGACACAGCAACACAGGGACGCAGGGACACAGGAACACAAGACACAGGTACAGAGACACAGAGACACAGAGACACAGGGACACAGAGATACAGAGACACAGGAACACAGGGATGCAGGGACACAGGAACACAGGGACGCAGAGACACAGGGACACAGGGACACAGGGACACAGAGATACAGAGACACAGGGACACAGAGACACCGGGACACAGGAACACAGAGACACAGGAACACAGGGACGCAGGGACACAGGAACACAGGGACGCTGAGACACAGAGACACAGGGACACAGAGATACAGAGACACAGGGACACAGAGACACCGGGACACAGGAACACAGAGACACAGGAACACAGGGACGCAGGGACAGAGGAACACGGGGACGCAGAGACACAGAGACACAGGGACACAGAGATACAGAGACACAGGGACACAGAGACACCGGGACACAGGAACACAGGGACACAGGGACACAGGAACACAGAGGCACAGGGACACAGGAACACAGAGATACAGAGATACAGAGACACAGGAACACAGGGATACAGAGACACAGGGACACAGGAACACAGAGACACAGAGACACAGAGACACACGGACACAGGAACACAGACACAGGGACACAGGAGCACAGGAACACAGACACAGGGACACAGGAACACAGAGATACAGAGACACAGGGACACAGGAACACAGGAACACAGGAACACAGGGACACAGGAACACAGAGATACAGAGACACAGGGACACAGGAACACAGGAACACAGGGACACAGGAACACAGAGATGCAGAGACACAGGGACACACGGACACAGGAACACAGAGATACAGAGACACAGGGACACAGGAACACAGGAACACAGGGACACAGAGACACAGGGACACACGGACACAGGAACACAGAGACACAGGGACACACGGACACAGGAACACAGAGATACAGAGACACAGGGACACAGGAACACAGGGACACAGGGACACAGGAACACAGAGATACAGAGACACCGGGACACAGGAACACAGGGACACAGGGACACAGGAACACAGGGACACAGAGACACAGAGACACAGGGACACAAGAACACAGAGGCACAGGGACACAGGAACACAGAGACACAGGGACACAGGGACACAGGAACACAGAGATACAGAGACACAGGGGCACAGGAACACAGGAACACAGGAACACAGAGACACAGGGACACAGGAACACAGAGATACAGAGACACAGGGACACAGGAATACAGGAACACAGGGACACAGGAACACAGAGATGCAGAGACACAGGGACACACGGACACAGGAACACAGAGATACAGAGACACAGGGACACAGGAACACAGGAACACAGGAATACAGAGAGACAGGGACACAGGAACACAGAGATACAGAGACACACGGACACAGGGACATAGCGACACAGGAACACAGACACAGGGACACAGGAACACAGGAACACAGACACAGGTACAGGAACACAGACACAGGAACATAGACACAGGGACACAGGAAGTCAGAGATACAGAGACACAGGAACACAGGGACGCAGGGACACAGGAACACAGCGACACAGAGACACAGAGACACAGGCACACAGAGACACAGAGAGACAGAGACACAGAGACACAGGGATACAGGGAAACAGAGACACAGGAACACAGGTACACAGGGACACAGGGACACAGACACAGGGACACAGGGACACAGGAACACAGACACAGGGACACAGGGACACAGACACACAGGAACACAGACACAGGGACACAGGAACACAGACACAGGGACACAGGAACACAGGAATACAGAGATACAGAGACACAGGAACACAGGGACACTGGAACACAGGAACACAGACACAGGGACACAGGAACACAGACACAGGAACATAGACACAGGGACACAGGAAGTCAGAGATACAGAGACACAGGAACACAGGGACGCAGGGACACAGGAACACAGCGACACAGAGACACAGAGACACAGGGACACAGAGATACAGAGACACAGGGACACAGAGACACCGGGACACAGGAACACAGGGACGCAGGGACACAGGAACACAGCGACACAGAGACACAGAGACACAGGGACACAGAGATACAGAGACACAGGGACACAGAGACACCGGGACACAGGAACACAGAGACACAGGAACACAGGGACGCAGGGACAGAGGAACACGGGGACGCAGAGACACAGAGACACAGGGACACAGAGATACAGAGACACAGGGACACAGAGACACCGGGACACAGGAACACAGGGACACAGGGACACAGGAACACAGAGACACAGGAACACAGGAACACAGGGACACAGGAACACAGAGATACAGAGATACAGAGACACAGGAACACAGGGATACAGAGACACAGGGACACAGGAACACAGAGACACAGAGACACACGGACACAGGAACACAGACACAGGGACACAGGAGCACAGGAACACAGACACAGGGACACAGGAACACAGAGATACAGAGACACAGGAACACAGGGACACAGGAACACAGAAATAGGGACACAGGAACACAGAGATGCAGAGACACAGGGACACACGGACACAGGAACACAGAGATACAGAGACACAGGGACACAGGGACACAGACACAGGGACACAGGAGCACAGGAACACAGACACAGGGACACAGGAACACAGAGATACAGAGACACAGGAACACAGGGACACAGACACAGGGACACAGGAGCACAGGAACACAGACACAGGGACACAGGAACACAGAGATACAGAGACACAGGAACACAGGGACACAGGAACACAGACACAGGGACACAGGGACACAGGAACACAGAGATGCAGAGACACAGGAACACAGGAGCACAGGAACACAGACACAGGGACACAGGAACACAGAGATACAGAGACACAGGGACACAGGGACACAGGAACACAGAGATGCAGAGACACAGGAACACAGGAACACAGGAACACAGAGATACATAGACACAGGGACACAGGGACACAGGGACACAGAGATACACGGACACAGGGACACAGGGACACAGGAACACAGACACAGGGACACAGGAACACAGGAACACAGACACAGGGACACAGGAACACAGACACAGGGACACAGGAACACAGACACAGGGACACAGGAACACAGACACAGGAACATAGACACAGAGACACAGGAACACAGAGATACAGAGATACAGAGACACAGGAACACAGGGACGCAGGGACACAGGAACACAGGAACACAGGGACACAGAGACACAGAGACACAGAGACACAGGGACACAGAGATACAGAGACACAGGAACACAGGGATGCAGGGACACAGGAACACAGGGACGCAGAGACACAGAGATACAGAGACACAGGGACACAGAGACACCGGGACACAGGAACACAGAGACACAGGAACACAGGGACGCAGGGACACAGGAACACAGGGACGCTGAGACACAGAGACACAGGGACACAGAGATACAGAGACACAGGGACACAGAGACACCGGGACACAGGAACATAGAGACACAGGAACACAGGGACGCAGGGACAGAGGAACACGGGGACGCAGAGACACAGGGACACAGGGACACAGAGATACAGAGACACAGGGACACTGGGACACCGGGACACAGGAACACAGGGACACAGGGACACAGGAACACAGGGACACAGGAACACAGAGATACAGAGATACAGAGATACAGAGATACAGAGACACAGGAACACAGGGATACAGAGACACAGGAACACAGGGACACAGAGACACAGAGACACAGAGACACACGGACACAGGAACACAGACACAGGGACACAGGAGCACAGGAACACAGACACAGGGACACAGGAACACAGAGATACAGAGAAGCAGGAACACAGGGACACAGGAACACAGACACAGGGACACAGGAACACAGGGACACAGACACAGGGACACAGGAACACAGACACAGGGACACAGGAACACAGACACAGGGACACAGGAACACAGGGACACAGGAACACAGACACCCAGGAACAGAGGAACACAGACACAGGAACACAGGAACTCAGACACAGGGACACAGGAACACAGACACAGGAACACAGACACAGGGACACAGGAACACAGACGCAGGGACACAGGAACACAGACACAGGGACACAGGAACACAGGAACACAGACACAGGGACACAGGAACCCAGACACAGGGACACAGGAACACAGACACAGGAACACAGAGATAAGAGACACAGGAACACAGGAACACAGGGACACAGGAACACAGAGATACAGAGACACAGGGACACAGGAACACAGGAACACAGGGACACAGGAACACAGAGACGCAGAGACACACAGACACACGGACACAGGAACACAGAGATACAGAGACACAGGGACACGGGGACACAGACACAGGGACACAGGAGCACAGGAACACAGACACAGGGACACAGGAACACAGAGATACAGAGACACAGGAACACAGGGACACAGGAACACAGACACAGGGACACAGGGACACAGGAACACAGAGATACAGAGACACAGGGACACAGGGACACAGGAACACAGAGATGCAGAGACACAGGAACACAGGAACACAGGAACACAGAGATACATAGACACAGGGACACAGGAACACAGGGACACAGAGATACACGGACACAGGGACACAGGGACACAAGAACACAGACACAGGGACACAGGAACACAGGAACACAGACACAGGGACACAGGAACACAGACACAGGGACACAGGAACACAGACACAGGGACACAGGAACACAGACACAGGAACATAGACACAGAGACACAGGAACACAGAGATACAGAGACACAGGAACACAGGGACGCAGGGACACAGGAACACAAGACACAGGTACAGAGACACAGAGACACAGAGACACAGGGACACAGAGATACAGAGACACAGGAACACAGGGATGCAGGGACACAGGAACACAGGGACGCAGAGACACAGGGACACAGGGACACAGGGACACAGAGATACAGAGACACAGGGACACAGAGACACAGGGACACAGGAACACAGAGACACAGGAACACAGGGACGCAGGGACACAGGAACACAGGGACGCTGAGACACAGAGACACAGGGACACAGACACAGGGACACAGGAACACAGACACAGGGACACAGGAACACAGGGACACAGGAACACAGACACAGGGACACAGGAACACAGGGACACAGGAACACAGACACCCAGGAACACAGGAACACAGACACAGGAACACAGGAACTCAGACACAGGGACACAGGAACACAGACACAGGAACACAGACACAGGGACACAGGAACACAGACGCAGGGACACAGGAACACAGACACAGGGACACAGGAACACAGGAACACAGACACAGGGACACAGGAACCCAGACACAGGGACACAGGAACACAGACACAGGAACACAGAGATAAGAGACACAGGAACACAGGAACACAGGGACACAGGAACACAGAGATACAGAGACACAGGGACACAGGAACACAGGAACACAGGGACACAGGAACACAGAGATACAGAGACACAGGAACACAGGGACACAGGAACACAGACACAGGGACACAGGGACACAGGAACACAGAGATACAGAGACACAGGGACACAGGGACACAGGAACACAGAGATGCAGAGACACAGGAACACAGGAACACAGGAACACAGAGATACATAGACACAGGGACACAGGAACACAGGGACACAGAGATACACGGACACAGGGACACAGGGACACAAGAACACAGACACAGGGACACAGGAACACAGGAACACAGACACAGGGACACAGGAACACAGACACAGGGACACAGGAACACAGACACAGGGACACAGGAACACAGACACAGGAACATAGACACAGAGACACAGGAACACAGAGATACAGAGACACAGGAACACAGGGACGCAGGGACACAGGAACACAAGACACAGGTACAGAGACACAGAGACACAGAGACACAGGGACACAGAGATACAGAGACACAGGAACACAGGGATGCAGGGACACAGGAACACAGGGACGCAGAGACACAGGGACACAGGGACACAGGGACACAGAGATACAGAGACACAGGGACACAGAGACACAGGGACACAGGAACACAGAGACACAGGAACACAGGGACGCAGGGACACAGGAACACAGGGACGCTGAGACACAGAGACACAGGGACACAGAGATACAGAGACACAGGGACACAGAGACACCGGGACACAGGAACACAGAGACACAGGGACACAGGAACACAGGGACACAGGGACACAGAGACACAGGGACACAAGAACACAGAGACACAGGGACACAGGAACACAGAGACACAGAGACACAGGGACACAGGGACACAGGGACACAGGGACACAGAGACAGAGACACAGGGACACAGGGACACAGAGACACAGAGACACAGGAACACAGAGACACAGAGAGACAGAGACACAGAGACACAGGGATACAGGGAAACAGAGACACAGGAACACAGGTACACAGGGACACAGGGACACAGACACAGGGACACAGGGACACAGGAACACAGACACAGGGACACAGGGACACAGACACACAGGAACACAGACACAGGGACACAGGAACACAGACACAGGGACACAGGAACACAGGAATACAGAGATACAGAGACACAGGAACACAGGGACACTGGAACACAGGAACACAGACACAGGGACACAGGAACACAGACACAGGAACATAGACACAGGGACACAGGAAGTCAGAGATACAGAGACACAGGAACACAGGGACGCAGGGACACAGGAACACAGCGACACAGAGACACAGAGACACAGGGACACAGAGATACAGAGACACAGGGACACAGAGACACCGGGACACAGGAACACAGGGACGCAGGGACACAGGAACACAGCGACACAGAGACACAGAGACACAGGGACACAGAGATACAGAGACACAGGGACACAGAGACACCGGGACACAGGAACACAGAGACACAGGAACACAGGGACGCAGGGACAGAGGAACACGGGGACGCAGAGACACAGAGACACAGGGACACAGAGATACAGAGACACAGGGACACAGAGACACCGGGACACAGGAACACAGGGACACAGGGACACAGGAACACAGAGACACAGGAACACAGGAACACAGGGACACAGGAACACAGAGATACAGAGATACAGAGACACAGGAACACAGGGATACAGAGACACAGGGACACAGGAACACAGAGACACAGAGACACACGGACACAGGAACACAGACACAGGGACACAGGAGCACAGGAACACAGACACAGGGACACAGGAACACAGAGATACAGAGACACAGGAACACAGGGACACAGGAACACAGAAATAGGGACACAGGAACACAGAGATGCAGAGACACAGGGACACACGGACACAGGAACACAGAGATACAGAGACACAGGGACACAGGGACACAGACACAGGGACACAGGAGCACAGGAACACAGACACAGGGACACAGGAACACAGAGATACAGAGACACAGGAACACAGGGACACAGACACAGGGACACAGGAGCACAGGAACACAGACACAGGGACACAGGAACACAGAGATACAGAGACACAGGAACACAGGGACACAGGAACACAGACACAGGGACACAGGGACACAGGAACACAGAGATGCAGAGACACAGGGACACACGGACACAGCAACACAGAGATACAGAGACACAGGGACACAGGGACACAGGAACACAGAGATGCAGAGACACAGGAACACAGGAACACAGAGATACATAGACACAGGGACACAGGGACACAGGGACACAGAGATACACGGACACAGGGACACAGGGACACAGGAACACAGACACAGGGACACAGGAACACAGGAACACAGACACAGGGACACAGGAACACAGACACAGGGACACAGGAACACAGACACAGGGACACAGGAACACAGACACAGGAACATAGACACAGAGACACAGGAACACAGAGATACAGAGATACAGAGACACAGGAACACAGGGACGCAGGGACACAGGAACACAGGAACACAGGGACACAGAGACACAGAGACACAGAGACACAGGGACACAGAGATACAGAGACACAGGAACACAGGGATGCAGGGACACAGGAACACAGGGACGCAGAGACACAGAGATACAGAGACACAGGGACACAGAGACACCGGGACACAGGAACACAGAGACACAGGAACACAGGGACGCAGGGACACAGGAACACAGGGACGCTGAGACACAGAGACACAGGGACACAGAGATACAGAGACACAGGGACACAGAGACACCGGGACACAGGAACATAGAGACACAGGAACACAGGGACGCAGGGACAGAGGAACACGGGGACGCAGAGACACAGAGACACAGGGACACAGAGATACAGAGACACAGGAACACAGGGACACAGGAACACAGAAATAGGGACACAGGAACACAGAGATGCAGAGACACAGGGACACACGGACACAGGAACACAGAGATACAGAGACACAGGGACACAGGGACACAGACACAGGGACACAGGAGCACAGGAACACAGACACAGGGACACAGGAACACAGAGATACAGAGACACAGGAACACAGGGACACAGACACAGGGACACAGGAGCACAGGAACACAGACACAGGGACACAGGAACACAGAGATACAGAGACACAGGAACACAGGGACACAGGAACACAGACACAGGGACACAGGGACACAGGAACACAGAGATGCAGAGACACAGGGACACACGGACACAGCAACACAGAGATACAGAGACACAGGGACACAGGGACACAGGAACACAGAGATGCAGAGACACAGGAACACAGGAACACAGGAACACAGAGATACATAGACACAGGGACACAGGGACACAGGGACACAGAGATACACGGACACAGGGACACAGGGACACAGGAACACAGACACAGGGACACAGGAACACAGGAACACAGACACAGGGACACAGGAACACAGACACAGGGACACAGGAACACAGACACAGGGACACAGGAACACAGACACAGGAACATAGACACAGAGACACAGGAACACAGAGATACAGAGATACAGAGACACAGGAACACAGGGACGCAGGGACACAGGAACACAGGAACACAGGGACACAGAGACACAGAGACACAGAGACACAGGGACACAGAGATACAGAGACACAGGAACACAGGGATGCAGGGACACAGGAACACAGGGACGCAGAGACACAGAGATACAGAGACACAGGGACACAGAGACACCGGGACACAGGAACACAGAGACACAGGAACACAGGGACGCAGGGACACAGGAACACAGGGACGCTGAGACACAGAGACACAGGGACACAGAGATACAGAGACACAGGGACACAGAGACACCGGGACACAGGAACATAGAGACACAGGAACACAGGGACGCAGGGACAGAGGAACACGGGGACGCAGAGACACAGAGACACAGGGACACAGAGATACAGAGACACAGGGACACTGGGACACCGGGACACAGGAACACAGGGACACAGGGACACAGGAACACAGGGACACAGGAACACAGAGATACAGAGATACAGAGATACAGAGATACAGAGACACAGGAACACAGGGATACAGAGACACAGGAACACAGGGACACAGAGACACAGAGACACAGAGACACACGGACACAGGAACACAGACACAGGGACACAGGAGCACAGGAACACAGACACAGGGACACAGGAACACAGAGATACAGAGAAGCAGGAACACAGGGACACAGGAACACAGACACAGGGACACAGGAACACAGGGACACAGACACAGGGACACAGGAACACAGACACAGGGACACAGGAACACAGGGACACAGGAACACAGACACAGGGACACAGGAACACAGGGACACAGGAACACAGACACCCAGGAACACAGGAACACAGACACAGGAACACAGGAACTCAGACACAGGGACACAGGAACACAGACACAGGAACACAGACACAGGGACGCAGGAACACAGACGCAGGGACACAGGAACACAGACACAGGGACACAGGAACACAGGAACACAGACACAGGGACACAGGAACCCAGACACAGGGACACAGGAACACAGACACAGGAACACAGAGATAAGAGACACAGGAACACAGGAACACAGGGACACAGGAACACAGAGATACAGAGACACAGGGACACAGGAACACAGGAACACAGGGACACAGGAACACAGAGACGCAGAGACACAGGGACACACGGACACAGGAACACAGAGATACAGAGACACAGGGACACGGGGACACAGACACAGGGACACAGGAGCACAGGAACACAGACACAGGGACACAGGAACACAGAGATACAGAGACACAGGAACACAGGGACACAGGAACACAGACACAGGGACACAGGGACACAGGAACACAGAGATACAGAGACACAGGGACACAGGGACACAGGAACACAGAGATGCAGAGACACAGGAACACAGGAACACAGAGATACATAGACACAGGGACACAGGAACACAGGGACACAGAGATACACGGACACAGGGACACAGGGACACAAGAACACAGACACAGGGACACAGGAACAAAGGAACACAGACACAGGGACACAGGAACACAGACACAGGGACACAGGAACACAGACACAGGGACACAGGAACACAGACACAGGAACATAGACACAGAGACACAGGAACACAGAGATACAGAGACACAGGAACACAGGGACGCAGGGACACAGGAACACAAGACACAGGTACAGAGACACAGAGACACAGAGACACAGGGACACAGAGATACAGAGACACAGGAACACAGGGATGCAGGGACACAGGAACACAGGGACGCAGAGACACAGGGACACAGGGACACAGGGACACAGAGATACAGAGACACAGGGACACAGAGACACAGGGACACAGGAACACAGAGACACAGGAACACAGGGACGCAGGGACACAGGAACACAGGGACGCTGAGACACAGAGACACAGGGACACAGACACAGGGACACAGGAACACAGACACAGGGACACAGGAACACAGGGACACAGGGACACAGGAACACAGACACAGGGACACAGGAACACAGGGACACAGGAACACAGACACCCAGGAACACAGGAACACAGACACAGGAACACAGGAACTCAGACACAGGAACACAGACACAGGAACACAGACACAGGGACACAGGAACACAGACGCAGGGACACAGGAACACAGACACAGGGACACAGGAACACAGGAACACAGACACAGGGACACAGGAACCCAGACACAGGGACACAGGAACACAGACACAGGAACACAGAGATAAGAGACACAGGAACACAGGAACACAGGGACACAGGAACACAGAGATACAGAGACACAGGGACACAGGAACACAGGAACACAGGGACACAGGAACACAGAGATACAGAGACACAGGAACACAGGGACACAGGAACACAGACACAGGGACACAGGGACACAGGAACACAGAGATACAGAGACACAGGGACACAGGGACACAGGAACACAGAGATGCAGAGACACAGGAACACAGGAACACAGAGATACATAGACACAGGGACACAGGAACACAGGGACACAGAGATACACGGACACAGGGACACAGGGACACAAGAACACAGACACAGGGACACAGGAACACAGGAACACAGACACAGGGACACAGGAACACAGACACAGGGACACAGGAACACAGACACAGGGACACAGGAACACAGACACAGGAACATAGACACAGAGACACAGGAACACAGAGATACAGAGACACAGGAACACAGGGACGCAGGGACACAGGAACACAAGACACAGGTACAGAGACACAGAGACACAGAGACACAGGGACACAGAGATACAGAGACACAGGAACACAGGGATGCAGGGACACAGGAACACAGGGACGCAGAGACACAGGGACACAGGGACACAGGGACACAGAGATACAGAGACACAGGGACACAGAGACACAGGGACACAGGAACACAGAGACACAGGAACACAGGGACGCAGGGACACAGGAACACAGGGACGCTGAGACACAGAGACACAGGGACACAGAGATACAGAGACACAGGGACACAGAGACACCGGGACACAGGAACACAGAGACACAGGGACACAGGAACACAGGGACACAGGGACACAGAGACACAGGGACACAAGAACACAGAGACACAGGGACACAGGAACACAGAGACACAGAGACACAGGGACACAGGGACACAGGGACACAGGGACACAGAGACAGAGACACAGGGACACAGGGACACAGAGACACAGAGACACAGGAACACAGAGACACAGAGAGACAGAGACACAGAGACACAGGGATACAGGGAAACAGAGACACAGGAACACAGGTACACAGGGACACAGGGACACAGACACAGGGACACAGGGACACAGGAACACAGACACAGGGACACAGGGACACAGACACACAGGAACACAGACACAGGGACACAGGAACACAGACACAGGGACACAGGAACACAGGAATACAGAGATACAGAGACACAGGAACACAGGGACACTGGAACACAGGGACACATGGACACAGAGATACAGAGACACAGGGACACAGGAACACAGAAATACGGGAACACAGGGACACAGGAACACAGAGATACAGAGACACAGCAACACAGGGACACAGGAACACAAGGACACAGAGACACAGGGACACAAGAACACAGGGACACAGGGTCACTGGAACACAGAGATACAGGAACACGGGGACACAGGAACACAGGAACACAGAGACACAGGGACACTTGGACACAGGGACACAGGAACACAGGGACACAGAGACACAGGTACACAGGGACACAGGAACACAGAGATACAGGGACACAGGAACACAGAGATACAGAGACACTGGAACACAGAGACACAGGGACACAGGAACACAGAGACACAGGGACACAGAGACACAGGGACACAGAGACACAGGGACACAGGAACACAGAGATACAGAGACACCGGGACACAGGAACACAGGGACACAGGAACACAGGGACACAGGAACATAGAGATACAGAGACACAGGGACACAGGACCACAGAGACACAGGAACACAGGGACACAGGAACACAGAGATACAGAGACACCGGGACACAGGAACACAGGGACACAGGGACACAGAGACACCGGACACAGGAACACAGGGACACAGGGACACAGGAACACAGGGACACAGGAACACAGAGATACAGAGACACAGGGACACAGGAACACAGAGACACAGGAACACAGGGACACAGGAACACAGAGATACAGAGACACCGGGACACAGGAACACAGGGACACAGGGACACAGGAACACAGGGACACAGGGACACAGGAACACAAGGAACACAGGGACACAGGAACACAGAGATACAGAGACACCGGAACACAGGAACACAGGGACACAGGGACACAGAGACACCGGGACACAGGAACACAGAGATACAGAGACACAGGGACACAGGAACACAGGAACACAGAGACACAGGAACACAGGGACACAGGAACACAGAGATACAGAGACCCAGGGACACAGGAACACAGGAACACAGGAACACAGAGACACAGGAACACAGAGATACAGAGACACAGGAACACAGGGACACAGGAACACAGGGACACAGGAACACAGAGATACAGAGACACAGGTACACAGGAACACAGGAACACAGGAACACAGAGACACAGGAACACAGAGATACAGAGACACAGGAACACAGGGACACAGGGACACAGGGACACAGGAACACAGAGATACAGAGATACAGAGACACAGGGACACAGGAACACAGGAACACAGGAACACAGAGACACAGGAACACAGGGACACAGGAACACAGAGATACAGAGACACAGGGACACAGGAACACAGGAACACAGTGACACAGGAACACAGAGATGCAGAGACACATGGACACACGGACACAGGAACACAGAGATACAGAGACACAGGGACACAGGAACACAGGAACACAGAGACACAGGAACACAGAGATGCAGAGACACAGGGACACACAGACACAGGAACACAGAGATACAGAGACACAGGGACACAGGAACACAGGAACACAGGAATACAGAGACACAGGGACACAGGGACACAGGGACACAGGAACACAGAGATACAGAGACACCGGGACACAGGAACACAGGGACACAGGGACACAGGAACACAGGGACACAGGAACACAGAGATACAGAGACACCGGGACACAGGAACACAGGGACACAGGGACACAGAGACACCGGGACACAGGAACACAGGAACACAGGGACACAGGAACACAGGGACACAGGAACACAGAGATACAGAGACACAGGGACACAGGGACACAGGAACACAGGAACACAGGAACACAGAGACACAGGAACACAGGGACACAGGAACACAGAGATACAGAGACACAGGGACACAGGAACACAGGGACACAGGAACACAGAGATGCAGAGACACAGGGACACACGGACACAGGAACACAGAGATACAGAGACACAGGGACACAGGAACACAGGAACACAGGAATACAGAGACACAGGGACACAGGAACACAGAGATACAGAGACACACGGACACAGGGACATAGCGACACAGGAACACAGACACAGGGACACAGGAACACAGGAACACAGACACAGGGACACAGGAACACAGACACAGGGACACAGGAAGTCAGAGATACAGAGACACAGGAACACAGGGACGCAGGGACACAGGAACACAGCGACACAGAGACACAGAGACACAGGGACACAGAGATACAGAGACACAGGGACACAGAGACACCGGGACACAGGAACACAGAGACACAGGAACACAGGGACGCAGGGACAGAGGAACACGGGGACGCAGAGACACAGAGACACAGGGACACAGAGATACAGAGACACAGGGACACAGAGACACCGGGACACAGGAACACAGGGACACAGGGACACAGGAACACAGAGACACAGGAACACAGGGACACAGGAACACAGAGATACAGAGATACAGAGACACAGGAACACAGGGATACAGAGACACAGGGACACAGGAACACAGAGACACAGAGACACAGAGACACACGGACACAGGAACACGGACACAGGGACACAGGAGCACAGGAACACAGACACAGGGACACAGGAACACAGAGATACAGAGACACAGGAACACAGGGACACAGGAACACAGACACAGGGACACAGGAACACAGAGATGCAGAGACACAGGGACACACGGACACAGGAACACAGAGATACAGAGACACAGGGACACAGGGACACAGACACAGGGACACAGGAGCACAGGAACACAGACACAGGGACACAGGAACACAGAGATACAGAGACACAGGAACACAGGGACACAGGAACACAGACACAGGGACACAGGAACACAGAGATGCAGAGACACAGGGACACACGGACACAGGAACACAGAGATACAGAGACACAGGGACACAGGGACACAGGAACACAGAGATGCAGAGACACAGGAACACAGGAACACAGGAACACAGAGATACATAGACAGAGGGACACAGGGACACAGAGATACACGGACACAGGGACACAGGGACACAGGAACACAGACACAGGGACACAGGAGCACAGGAACACAGACACAGGGACACAGGAACACAGAGATACAGAGACACAGGAACACAGGGACACAGGAACACAGACACAGGGACACAGGAACACAGGGACACAGACACAGGGACACAGGAACACAGACACAGGGACACAGGAACATAGGGACACAGGACCACAGACACAGGGACACAGGAACACAGGGACACAGGAACACAGACACCCAGGAACACAGGAACACAGACACAGGAACACAGGAACTCAGACACAGGGACACAGGAACACAGACACAGGAACACAGACACAGGGACACAGGAACACAGACGCAGGGACACAGGAACACAGACACAGGGACACAGGAACACAGGAACACAGACACAGGGACACAGGAACCCAGACACAGGGACACAGGAACACAGACACAGGAACACAGAGATAAGAGACACAGGAACACAGGAACACAGGGACACAGGAACACAGAGATACAGAGACACAGGGACACAGGAACACAGGAACACAGGGACACAGGAACACAGAGACGCAGAGACACAGGGACACACGGACACAGGAACACAGAGATACAGAGACACAGGGACACAGGGACACAGACACAGGGACACAGGAGCACAGGAACACAGACACAGGGACACAGGAACACAGAGATACAGAGACACAGGAACACAGGGAGACAGGAACACAGACACAGGGACACAGGGACACAGGAACACAGAGATACAGAGACACAGGGACACAGGGACACAGGAACACAGAAATGCAGAGACACAGGAACACAGGAACACAGGAACACAGAAATACATAGACACAGGGACACAGGGACACAGGGACACAGAGATACAGAGACACAGGGACACAGGGACACAAGAACACAGACACAGGGACACAGGAACACAGGAACACAGACACAGGGACACAGGAACACAGACACAGGGACACAGGAACACAGACACAGGAACATAGACACAGAGACACAGGAACACAGAGATACAGAGACACAGGAACACAGGGACGCAGGGACACAGGAACACAAGACACAGGTACAGAGACACAGAGACACAGAGACACAGGGACACAGAGATACAGAGACACAGGAACACAGGGATGCAGGGACACAGGAACACAGGGACGCAGAGACACAGGGACACAGGGACACAGGGACACAGAGATACAGAGACACAGGGACACAGAGACACCGGGACACAGGAACACAGAGACACAGGAACACAGGGACGCAGGGACACAGGAACACAGGGACGCTGAGACACAGAGACACAGGGACACAGAGATACAGAGACACAGGGACACAGAGACACCGGGACACAGGAACACAGAGACACAGGAACACAGGGACGCAGGGACAGAGGAACACGGGGACGCAGAGACACAGAGACACAGGGACACAGAGATACAGAGACACAGGGACACAGAGACACCGGGACACAGGAACACAGGGACACAGGGACACAGGAACACAGAGACACAGGGACACAGGAACACAGAGATACAGAGATACAGAGACACAGGAACACAGGGATACAGAGACACAGGGACACAGGAACACAGAGACACAGAGACACAGAGACACACGGACACAGGAACACAGACACAGGGACACAGGAGCACAGGAACACAGACACAGGGACACAGGAACACAGAGATACAGAGACACAGGGACACAGGAACACAGGAACACAGGAACACAGGGACACAGGAACACAGAGATACAGAGACACAGGGACACAGGAACACAGGAACACAGGGACACAGGAACACAGAGATGCAGAGACACAGGGACACACGGACACAGGAACACAGAGATACAGAGACACAGGGACACAGGAACACAGGAACACAGGGACACAGACACAGAGACACACGGACACAGGAACACAGAGACACAGGGACACACGGACACAGGAACACAGAGATACAGAGACACAGGGACACAGGAACACAGAAACACAGGAATACAGAGACACAGGGACACAGGGACACAGGGACACAGGGACACAGGAACACAGAGATACAGAGACACCGGGACACAGGAACACAGGGACACAGGGACACAGGAACACAGGGACACAGGGACACAGAGACACAGGGACACAAGAACACAGAGACACAGGGACACAGGAACACAGAGACACAGAGACACAGGGACACAGGGACACAGGGACACAGGGACACAGGGACACAGAGACAGAGACACAGGGACACAGGGACACAGAGACACAGAGACACAGGAACACAGAGACACAGAGAGACAGAGACACAGAGACACAGGGATACAGGGAAACAGAGACACAGGAACACAGGTACACAGGGACACAGGGACACAGACACAGGGACACAGGGACACAGGAACACAGACACAGGGACACAGGGACACAGACACACAGGAACACAGACACAGGGACACAGGAACACAGACACAGGGACACAGGAACACAGGAATACAGAGATACAGAGACACAGGAACACAGGGACACTGGAACACAGGGACACATGGACACAGAGATACAGAGACACAGGGACACAGGAACACAGAAATACGGGAACACAGGGACACAGGAACACAGAGATACAGAGACACAGCAACACAGGGACACAGGAACACAGGGACACAGAGACACAGGGACACAAGAACACAGGGACACAGGGTCACTGGAACACAGAGATACAGGAACACGGGGACACAGGAACACAGGAACACAGAGACACAGGGACACTTGGACACAGGGACACAGGAACACAGGGACACAGAGACACAGGTACACAGGGACACAGGAACACAGAGATACAGGGACACAGGAACACAGAGATACAGAGACACTGGAACACAGAGACACAGGGACACAGGAACACAGAGACACAGGGACACAGAGACACAGAGACACAGGGACACAGAGACACAGGGACACAGGAACACAGAGATACAGAGACACCGGGACACAGGAACACAGGGACACAGGAACACAGGGACACAGGAACATAGAGATACAGAGACACAGGGACACAGGAACACAGAGACACAGGAACACAGGGACACAGGAACACAGAGATACAGAGACACCGGGACACAGGAACACAGGGACACAGGGACACAGAGACACCGGACACAGGAACACAGGGACATAGGGGCACAGGAACACAGGGACACAGGAACACAGAGATACAGAGACACAGGGACACAGGAACACAGAGACACAGGAACACAGGGACACAGGAACACAGAGATACAGAGACACCGGGACACAGGAAGACAGGGACACAGGGACACAGGAACACAGGGACACAGGGACACAGGAACACAAGGAACACAGGGACACAGGAACACAGAGATACAGAGACACCGGAACACAGGAACACAGGGACACAGGGACACAGAGACACCGGGACACAGGAACACAGAGATACAGAGACACAGGGACACAGGAACACAGGAACACAGAGACACAGGAACACAGGGACACAGGAACACAGAGATACAGAGACCCAGGGACACAGGAACACAGGAACACAGAGACACAGGAACACAGAGATACAGAGACACAGGAACACAGGGACACAGGAACACAGGGACACAGGAACACAGAGATACAGAGACACAGGGACACAGGAACACAGGAACACAGGAACACAGAGACACAGGAACACAGAGATACAGAGACACAGGAACACAGGGACACAGGAACACAGGGACACAGGAACACAGAGATACAGAGATACAGAGACACAGGGACACAGGAACACAGGAACACAGGAACACAGAGACACAGGAACACAGGGACACAGGAACACAGAGATACAGAGACACAGGGACACAGGAACACAGGAACACAGTGACACAGGAACACAGAGATGCAGAGACACATGGACACACGGACACAGGAACACAGAGATACAGAGACACAGGGACACAGGAACACAGGAACACAGAGACACAGGAACACAGAGATGCAGAGACACAGGGACACACAGACACAGGAACACAGAGATACAGAGACACAGGGACACAGGAACACAGGAACACAGGAATACAGAGACACAGGGACACAGGGACACAGGGACACAGGAACACAGAGATACAGAGACACCGGGACACAGGAACACAGGGACACAGGGACACAGGAACACAGGGACACAGGAACACAGAGATACAGAGACACCGGGACACAGGAACACAGGGACACAGGGACACAGAGACACCGGGACACAGGAACACAGGAACACAGGGACACAGGAACACAGGGACACAGGAACACAGAGATACAGAGACACAGGGACACAGGAACACAGGAACACAGGAACACAGAGACACAGGAACACAGGGACACAGGAACACAGAGATACAGAGACACAGGGACACAGGAACACAGGAACACAGGGACACAGGAACACAGAGATGCAGAGACACAGGGACACACGGACACAGGAACACAGAGATACAGAGACACAGGGACACAGGAACACAGGAACACAGGAATACAGAGACACAGGGACACAGGAACACAGAGATACAGAGACACACGGACACAGGGACATAGCGACACAGGAACACAGACACAGGGACACAGGAACACAGGAACACAGACACAGGGACACAGGAACACAGACACAGGAACATAGACACAGGGACACAGGAAGTCAGAGATACAGAGACACAGGAACACAGGGACGCAGGGACACAGGAACACAGCGACACAGAGACACAGAGACACAGGGACACAGAGATACAGAGACACAGGGACACAGAGACACCGGGACACAGGAACACAGAGACACAGAAACACAGGGACGCAGGGACAGAGGAACACGGGGACGCAGAGACACAGAGACACAGGGACACAGAGATACAGAGACACAGGGACACAGAGACACCGGGACACAGGAACACAGGGACACAGGGACACAGGAACACAGGAACACAGAGACACAGGAACACAGGGACACAGGAACACAGAGATACAGAGATACAGAGACACAGGAACACAGGGATACAGAGACACAGGGACACAGGAACACAGAGACACAGAGACACAGAGACACACGGACACAGGAACACAGACACAGGGACACAGGAGCACAGGAACACAGACACAGGGACACAGGAACACAGAGATACAGAGACACAGGAACACAGGGACACAGGAACACAGACACAGGGACACAGGAACACAGAGATGCAGAGACACAGGGACACACGGACACAGGAACACAGAGATACAGAGACACAGGGACACAGGGACACAGGGACACAGGAACACAGGGACACAGAGACACAGGTACACAGGGACACAGGAACACAGAGATACAGGGACACAGGAACACAGAGATACAGAGACACTGGAACACAGAGACACAGGGACACAGGAACACAGAGACACAGGGACACAGGGACACAGAGACACAGGGACACAGAGACACAGGGACACAGGAACACAGAGATACAGAGACACAGCAACACAGGGACACAGGAACACAGGGACACAGAGACACAGGGACACAAGAACACAGGGACACAGGGTCACTGGAACACAGAGATACAGGAACACGGGGACACAGGAACACAGGAACACAGAGACACAGGGACACTTGGACACAGGGACACAGGAACACAGGGACACAGAGACACAGGTACACAGGGACACAGGAACACAGAGATACAGGGACACAGGAACACAGAGATACAGAGACACTGGAACACAGAGACACAGGGACACAGGAACACAGAGACACAGGGACACAGAGACACAGAGACACAGGGACACAGAGACACAGGGACACAGGAACACAGAGATACAGAGACACCGGGACACAGGAACACAGGGACACAGGAACACAGGGACACAGGAACATAGAGATACAGAGACACAGGGACACAGGAACACAGAGACACAGGAACACAGGGACACAGGAACACAGAGATACAGAGACACCGGGACACAGGAACACAGGGACACAGGGACACAGAGACACCGGACACAGGAACACAGGGACATAGGGACACAGGAACACAGGGACACAGGAACACAGAGATACAGAGACACAGGGACACAGGAACACAGAGACACAGGAACACAGGGACACAGGAACACAGAGATACAGAGACACCGGGACACAGGAAGACAGGGACACAGGGACACAGGAACACAGGGACACAGGGACACAGGAACACAAGGAACACAGGGACACAGGAACACAGAGATACAGAGACACCGGAACACAGGAACACAGGGACACAGGGACACAGAGACACCGGGACACAGGAACACAGAGATACAGAGACACAGGGACACAGGAACACAGGAACACAGAGACACAGGAACACAGGGACACAGGAACACAGAGATACAGAGACCCAGGGACACAGGAACACAGGAACACAGAGACACAGGAACACAGAGATACAGAGACACAGGAACACAGGGACACAGGAACACAGGGACACAGGAATACAGAGATACAGAGACACAGGGACACAGGAACACAGGAACACAGGAACACAGAGACACAGGAACACAGAGATACAGAGATACAGAGACACAGGAACACAGGGACACAGGAACACAGGGACACAGGAACACAGAGATACAGAGATACAGAGACACAGGGACACAGGAACACAGGAACACAGGAACACAGAGACACAGGAACACAGGGACACAGGAACACAGAGATACAGAGACACAGGGACACAGGAACACAGGAACACAGTGACACAGGAACACAGAGATGCAGAGACACATGGACACACGGACACAGGAACACAGAGATACAGAGACACAGGGACACAGGAACACAGGAACACAGGAATACAGAGACACAGGGACACAGGGACACAGGGACACAGGAACACAGAGATACAGAGACACCGGGACACAGGAACACAGGGACACAGGGACACAGGAACACAGGGACACAGGAACACAGAGATACAGAGACACCGGGACACAGGAACACAGGGACACAGGGACACAGAGACACCGGGACACAGGAACACAGGAACACAGGGACACAGGAACACAGGGACACAGGAACACAGAGATACAGAGACACAGGGACACAGGAACACAGGAACACAGGAACACAGAGACACAGGAACACAGGGACACAGGAACACAGAGATACAGAGACACAGGGACACAGGAACACAGGAACACAGGGACACAGGAACACAGAGATGCAGAGACACAGGGACACACGGACACAGGAACACAGAGATACAGAGACACAGGGACACAGGAACACAGGAACACAGGAATACAGAGACACAGGGACACAGGAACACAGAGATACAGAGACACACGGACACAGGGACATAGCGACACAGGAACACAGACACAGGGACACAGGAACACAGGAACACAGACACAGGGACACAGGAACACAGACACAGGAACATAGACACAGGGACACAGGAAGTCAGAGATACAGAGACACAGGAACACAGGGACGCAGGGACACAGGAACACAGCGACACAGAGACACAGAGACACAGGGACACAGAGATACAGAGACACAGGGACACAGAGACACCGGGACACAGGAACACAGAGACACAGAAACACAGGGACGCAGGGACAGAGGAACACGGGGACGCAGAGACACAGAGACACAGGGACACAGAGATACAGAGACACAGGGACACAGAGACACCGGGACACAGGAACACAGGGACACAGGGACACAGGAACACAGGAACACAGAGACACAGGAACACAGGGACACAGGAACACAGGGATACAGAGACACAGGGACACAGGAACACAGAGACACAGAGACACAGAGACACACGGACACAGGAACACAGACACAGGGACACAGGAGCACAGGAACACAGACACAGGGACACAGGAACACAGAGATACAGAGACACAGGAACACAGGGACACAGGAACACAGACACAGGGACACAGGAACACAGAGATGCAGAGACACAGGGACACACGGACACAGGAACACAGAGATACAGAGACACAGGGACACAGGGACACAGACACAGGGACACAGGAGCACAGGAACACAGACACAGGGACACAGGAACACAGAGATACAGAGACACAGGAACACAGGAACACAGACACAGGGACACAGGGACACAGGAACACAGAGATGCAGAGACACAGGGACACACGGACACAGGAACACAGAGATACAGAGACACAGGGACACAGGGACACAGGAACACAGAGATGCAGAGACACAGGAACACAGGAACACAGGAACACAGAGATACATAGACACAGGGACACAGGGACACAGAGATACACGGACACAGGGACACAGGGACACAGGAACACAGACACAGGGACACAGGAACACAGGAACACAGACACAGGGACACAGGAACACAGACACAGGGACACAGGAACACAGACACAGGGACACAGGAACACAGACACAGAGATACAGAGATACAGAGACACAGGAACACAGGGACGCAGGGACACAGGAACACAGGAACACAGGGACACAGAGACACAGAGACACAGAGACACAGGGACACAGGAACACAGAGATACAGAGATACAGAGACACAGGAACACAGGGATGCAGGGACACAGGAACACAGGGACGCAGAGACACAGGGACACAGGGACACAGGGACACAGAGATACAGAGACACAGGGACACAGAGACACCGGGACACAGGAACACAGAGACACAGGAACACAGGGACGCAGGGACACAGGAACACAGGGACGCTGAGACACAGAGACACAGGGACACAGAGATACAGAGACACAGGGACACAGAGACACCGGGACACAGGAACACAGAGACACAGGAACACAGGGACGCAGGGACAGAGGAACACGGGGACGCAGAGACACAGAGACACAGGGACACAGGGACACAGAGATACAGAGACACAGGGACACTGGGACACCGGGACACAGGAACACAGGGACACAGGGACACAGGAACACAGGGACACAGGAACACAGAGATACAGAGATACAGAGACACAGGAACACAGGGATACAGAGACACAGGAACACAGAGACACAGGAACACAGGGACACACGAACACAGAGATACAGAAATACAGAGACACAGGAACATAGGGATACAGAGACACAGGAACACAGGGACACAGAGACACAGAGACACAGAGACACACGGACACAGGAACACAGACACAGGGACACAGGAGCACAGGAACACAGACACAGGGACACAGGAACACAGGGACACAGGAACACAGACACAGGGACACAGGAACACAGGGACACAGGAACACAGACACACAGGAACACAGGAACACAGACACAGGAACACAGACACAGGGACACAGGAACACAGACGCAGGGACACAGGAACACAGACACAGGAACACAGACACAGGGACACAGGAACACAGACGCAGGGACACAGGAACACAGACACAGGGACACAGGAACACAGGAACACAGACACAGGGACACAGGAACACAGGGACACAGGAACACAGAGATACAGAGACACAGGGACACAGGAACACAGGAACACAGGGACACAGGAACACAGAGACGCAGAGACACAGGGACACACAGACACAGGAACACAGAGATACAGAGACACAGGGACACAGGAACACAGGAACACAGGAACACAGGGATACAGAGACACAGGGACACAGGGACACAGGAACACAGAGATACACGGACACAGGGACACAGACACAGGGACACAGGAACACAGATACAGGGACACAGGAACACAGACACAGGGACACAGGAACACAGACACAGGGACACAGGAACACAGACACAGGAACATAGACACAGAGACACAGGAACACAGAGATACAGAGACACAGGAACACAGGGACGCAGGGACACAGGAACACAGGAACACAGGGACACAGAGACACAGAGACACAGAGACACAGGGACACAGAGATACAGAGACACAGGAACACAGGGACGCAGGGACACAGGAACACAGGGACGCAGAGACACAGGGACACAGAGATACAGAGACACAGGGACACAGAGACGCAGGGACAGAGGAACACGGGGACGCAGAGACACCGGGACACAGGAACACAGGGACGCAGAGACACAGAGACACAGGGACACAGAGATACAGAGACACAGGGACACAGAGACACCGGGACACAGGAACACAGGGACACAGGGACACAGGGACACAGGAACACAGAGACACAGGAACACAGGGACACAGGAACGCAGAGATACAGAGACACAGGGACACAGGGACACAGGGACACAGGGACACAGGAAAACAGAGACACAGAGAGACACGGACACAGGAACACAGACACAGGGACACAGGAACACAGGAACACAGACACAGGGACACAGGAACACAGAGATACAGAGACACAGGAACACAGGGACACAGGAACACAGACACAGGGACACAGGAACACAGACACAGGGACACAGAAACACAGACACAGGGACACAGGAACACAGAGATACAGAGACACAGGAACACAGGGACACAGGAACACAGACACAGGCACACAGGGACACAGGAACACAGACACAGGGACACAGGAACACAGACACAGGGACACAGGAACACAGACACAGGGACACAGGAACACAGACGCAGGGACGCAGGAACACAGGAACACCGGAACACAGACACAGGAACACAGGGACACAGGGGACACAGGAACACAGGAACACAGACACAGGGACACAGGAACACAGGAACACAGACACAGGGACACAGGAACACAGACACAAGGGCACAGGAACACAGACACAGGGGCACAGGAACACAGACTCAGGGACACAGGAACACAGGAACACAGACACAGGAACACAGACACAGGAACACATCCACAGGGACACAGGAACACAGACACAGGGACACAGGAACACAGACGCAGGGACACAGGAACACAGGAATACAGAGATACAGGGACACTGGAACACAGGGACACATGGACACAGAGATACATGGACACAGGGACACAGGGACACAGGAACACAGAGATACAGAGACACCGGGACACAGGAACACAGGGACACAGGGACACAGGAACACAGGGACACAGGAACACAGAGATACAGAGACACCGGCACACAGGAACACATGGACACAGGGACACAGAGACACCGGGACACAGGAACACAGGGACACAGGGACACAGGAACACAGGGACACAGGAACACAGAGATACAGAGACACAGGGACACAGGAACACAGGAACACAGAGACACAGGAACACAGGGACACAGGAACACAGAGATACAGAGACACAGGGACACAAGAACACAGGGACACAGGGTCACTGGAACACAGAGATACAGGAACACGGGGACACAGGAACACAGGAACACAGAGACACAGGGACACTTGGACACAGGGACACAGGAACACAGGGACACAGAGACACAGGTACACAGGGACACAGGAACACAGAGACACAGGGACACAGGAACACAGAGACA
Source organism: Pristiophorus japonicus (assembly GCF_044704955.1). Taxonomy (NCBI): domain Eukaryota; kingdom Metazoa; phylum Chordata; class Chondrichthyes; family Pristiophoridae; genus Pristiophorus; species Pristiophorus japonicus. The sequence goes on from NC_092006.1 coordinate 11,286,740, forward strand.
CAGGGACACAGAGACACAGAGACACAGGGACACAGAGACACAGGGACACAGGAACACAGAGATACAGAGACACCGGGACACAGGAACACAGGGACACAGGAACACAGGGACACAGGAACACAGAGATACAGAGACACAGGGACACAGGAACACAGAGACACAGGAACACAGGGACACAGGAACACAGAGATACAGAGACACCGGGACACAGGAACACAGGGACACAGGGACACAGAGACACCGGACACAGGAACACAGGGACACAGGGACACAGGAACACAGGGACACAGGAACACAGAGATACAGAGACACAGGGACACAGGAACACAGAGACACAGGAACACAGGGACACAGGAACACAGAGATACAGAGACACCGGGACACAGGAACACAGGGACACAGGGACACAGGAACACAGGGACACAGGGACACAGGAACACAAGGAACACAGGGACACAGGAACACAGAGATACAGAGACACCGGAACACAGGAACACAGGGACACAGGGACACAGAGACACCGGGACACAGGAACACAGAGATACAGAGACACAGGGACACAGGAACACAGGAACACAGAGACACAGGAACACAGGGACACAAGAACACAGAGATCCAGGGACACAGGAACACAGGAACACAGGAACACAGAGACACAGGAACACAGAGATACAGAGACACAGGAACACAGGGACACAGGAACACAGGGACACAGGAACACAGAGATACAGAGACACAGGGACACAGGAACACACGAACACAGGAACACAGAGACACAGGAACACAGAGATACAGAGACACAGGAACACAGGGACACAGGAACACAGGAACACAGAGATACAGAGATACAGAGATACAGGGACACAGGAACACAGGAACACAGGAACACAGGAACACAGGAACACAGAGACACAGGAACACAGGGACACAGGAACACAGGGACACAGGAACACAGAGACACAGGAACACAGGGACACAGGAACACAGAGATACAGAGACACAGGGACACAGGAACACAGGAACACAGAGATGCAGAGACACAGGGACACACAGACACAGGAACACAGAGATACAGAGACACAGGGACACAGGAACACAGGAACACAGGAATACAGAGACACAGGGACACAGGGACACAGGGACACAGGAACACAGAGATACAGAGACACCGGGACACAGGAACACAGGGACACAGGGACACAGAGACACCGGGACACAGGAACACAGGAACACAGGGACACAGGAACACAGACACAGGGACACAGAAACACAGACACAGGGACACAGGAACACAGAGATACAGAGACACAGGAACACAGGGACACAGGAACACAGACACAGGCACACAGGGACACAGGAACACAGACACAGGGACACAGGAACACAGACACAGGGACACAGGAACACAGACACAGGGACACAGGAACACAGACGCAGGGACGCAGGAACACAGGAACACCGGAACACAGACACAGGAACACAGGGACACAGGGGACACAGGAACACAGGAACACAGACACAGGGACACAGGAACACAGGAACACAGACACAGGGACACAGGAACACAGACACAAGGGCACAGGAACACAGACACAGGGGCACAGGAACACAGACTCAGGGACACAGGAACACAGGAACACAGACACAGGAACACAGACACAGGAACACATCCACAGGGACACAGGAACACAGACACAGGGACACAGGAACACAGACGCAGGGACACAGGAACACAGGAATACAGAGATACAGGGACACTGGAACACAGGGACACATGGACACAGAGATACATGGACACAGGGACACAGGGACACAGGAACACAGAGATACAGAGACACCGGGACACAGGAACACAGGGACACAGGGACACAGGAACACAGGGACACAGGAACACAGAGATACAGAGACACCGGCACACAGGAACACATGGACACAGGGACACAGAGACACCGGGACACAGGAACACAGGGACACAGGGACACAGGAACACAGGGACACAGGAACACAGAGATACAGAGACACAGGGACACAGGAACACAGGAACACAGAGACACAGGAACACAGGGACACAGGAACACAGAGATACAGAGACACAGGGACACAAGAACACAGGGACACAGGGTCACTGGAACACAGAGATACAGGAACACGGGGACACAGGAACACAGGAACACAGAGACACAGGGACACTTGGACACAGGGACACAGGAACACAGGGACACAGAGACACAGGTACACAGGGACACAGGAACACAGAGACACAGGGACACAGGAACACAGAGACACAGGGACACAGAGACACAGAGACACAGGGACACAGAGACACAGGGACACAGGAACACAGAGATACAGAGACACCGGGACACAGGAACACAGGGACACAGGAACACAGGGACACAGGAACACAGAGATACAGAGACACAGGGACACAGGAACACAGAGACACAGGAACACAGGGACACAGGAACACAGAGATACAGAGACACCGGGACACAGGAACACAGGGACACAGGGACACAGAGACACCGGACACAGGAACACAGGGACACAGGGACACAGGAACACAGGGACACAGGAACACAGAGATACAGAGACACAGGGACACAGGAACACAGAGACACAGGAACACAGGGACACAGGAACACAGAGATACAGAGACACCGGGACACAGGAACACAGGGACACAGGGACACAGGAACACAGGGACACAGGGACACAGGAACACAAGGAACACAGGGACACAGGAACACAGAGATACAGAGACACCGGAACACAGGAACACAGGGACACAGGGACACAGAGACACCGGGACACAGGAACACAGAGATACAGAGACACAGGGACACAGGAACACAGGAACACAGAGACACAGGAACACAGGGACACAAGAACACAGAGATCCAGGGACACAGGAACACAGGAACACAGGAACACAGAGACACAGGAACACAGAGATACAGAGACACAGGAACACAGGGACACAGGAACACAGGGACACAGGAACACAGAGATACAGAGACACAGGGACACAGGAACACACGAACACAGGAACACAGAGACACAGGAACACAGAGATACAGAGACACAGGAACACAGGGACACAGGAACACAGGAACACAGAGATACAGAGATACAGAGATACAGGGACACAGGAACACAGGAACACAGGAACACAGGAACACAGGAACACAGAGACACAGGAACACAGGGACACAGGAACACAGGGACACAGGAACACAGAGACACAGGAACACAGGGACACAGGAACACAGAGATACAGAGACACAGGGACACAGGAACACAGGAACACAGAGATGCAGAGACACAGGGACACACAGACACAGGAACACAGAGATACAGAGACACAGGGACACAGGAACACAGGAACACAGGAATACAGAGACACAGGGACACAGGGACACAGGGACACAGGAACACAGAGATACAGAGACACCGGGACACAGGAACACAGGGACACAGGGACACAGAGACACCGGGACACAGGAACACAGGAACACAGGGACACAGGAACACAGGGACACAGGAACACAGAGATACAGGGACACAGGAACACAGGAACACAGGAACACAGAGACACGGGAACACAGGGACACAGGAACACAGAGATACAGAGACACAGGGACACAGGAACACAGGAACACAGGGACACAGAAACACAGAGATGCAGAGACACAGGGACACACGGACACAGGAACACAGAGATACAGAGACACAGGGACACAGGAACACAGGAACACAGGAATACAGAGACACAGGGACACAGGAACACAGAGATACAGAGACACACGGACACAGGGACACAGCGACACAGGAACACAGACACAGGGACACAGGAACACAGGAACACAGACACAGGGACACAGGAACACAGACACAGGGACACAGGAAGTCAGAGATACAGAAACACAGGAACACAGGGACGCAGGGACACAGGAACACAGCGACACAGAGACACAGAGACACAGGGACACAGAGATACAGAGACACAGGAACACAGCGACGCAGGGACACAGGAACACAGGGACGCAGAGACACAGAGACACAGGGACACAGAGATACAGAGACACAGGGACACAGAGACACCGGGACACAGGAACACAGAGACACAGGAACACAGGGACGCAGGGACAGAGGAACACGGAGACGCAGAGACACAGAGACACAGGGACACAGAGATACAGAGACACAGGGACACAGGAACACAGAGACACAGGAACACAGGGACACAGGAACACAGAGATACAGAGATACAGAGACACAGGAACACAGGGATACAGAGACACAGGGACACAGGAACACAGAGACACAGAGACACACGGACACAGGAACACAGACACAGGGACACAGGAGCACAGGAACACAGACACAGGGACACAGGAACACAGAGATACAGAGACACAGGAACACAGGGACACAGGAACACAGACACAGGGACACAGGAACACAGAGATGCAGAGACACAGGGACACAGGGACACAGACACAGGGACACAGGAGCACAGGAACACAGACACAGGGACACAGGAACACAGAGATACAGAGACACAGGAACACAGGGACACAGGAACACAGGGACACAGGAACACAGAGATGCAGAGACACAGGGACACACGGACACAGGAACACAGAGATACAGAGACACAGGGACACAGGGACACAGGGACACAGAGATGCAGAGACACAGGAACACAGGAACACAGAGATACATAGACACAGGGACACAGGGACACAGGGACACAGAGATACACGGACACAGGGACACAGGGACACAGGAACACAGACACAGGGACACAGGAACACAGGAACACAGACACAGGGACACAGGAACACAGACACAGGGACACAGGAACACAGGAACACAGACACAGGAACATAGACACAGAGACACAGGAACACAGAGATACAGAGACACAGGAACACAGGGACGCAGGGACACAGGAACACAGGAACACAGGGACACAGAGACACAGAGACACAGAGACACAGGGACACAGAGATACAGAGACACAGGAACACAGGGATGCAGGGACACAGGAACACAGGGACACAGAGACACCGGGACACAGGAACACAGAGACACAGGAACACAGGGACGCAGGGACACAGGAACACAGGGACGCTGAGACACAGAGACACAGGGACACAGAGATACAGAGACACAGGGACACAGAGACACCGGGACACAGGAACACAGAGACACAGGAACACAGGAACGCAGGGACAGAGGAACACGGGGACGCAGAGACACAGAGACACAGGGACACAGAGAAACAGAGACACAGGGACACTGGGACACCGGGACACAGGAACACAGGGACACAGGGACACAGGAACACAGAGACACAGGAACACAGGGACACAGGAAGACAGAGATACAGAGACACAGGAACACAGGGATACAGAGACACAGGAACACAGGGACACAGAGACACAGAGACACACGGACACAGGAACACAGACACAGGGACACAGGAGCACAGGAACACAGACACAGGGACACAGGAACACAGAGATACAGAGACACAGGAACACAGGGACACAGGAACACAGACACAGGGACACAGGAACACAGGGACACAGACACAGGGACACAGGAACACAGACACAGGGACACAGGAACACAGGGACACAGGAACCCAGACACAGGGACACAGGAACACAGGGACACAGGACCACAGACACACAGGAACACAGGAACACAGACACAGGAACACAGGAACTCAGACACAGGGACACAGGAACACAGACACAGGAACACAGACACAGGGACACAGGAACACAGACACAGGGACACAGGAACCCAGACACAGGGACACAGGAACACAGACACAGGAACACAGAGATAAGAGACACAGGAACACAGGAACACAGGGACACAGGAACACAGAGATACAGAGACACAGGGACACAGGAACACAGGTACACAGGAACACAGAGACGCAGAGACACAGGAACACAGAGATACAGAGACACAGGGACACAGGAACACAGGAACACAGGGATACAGAGACACAGGGACACAGGAACACAGAGATACAGAGACACAGGGACACAGGAACACAGGAACACAGGAACACAGGGATACAGAGACACAGGGACACAGGAACACAGAGATACACGGACACAGGGACACAGACACAGGGACACAGGAACACAGGAACACAGATACAGGGACACAGGAACACAGACACAGGGACACAGGAACACAGACACAGGGACACAGGAACACAGACACAGGAACATAGACACAGAGACACAGGAACACAGAGATACAGAGACACAGGAACACAGGGACGCAGGGACACAGGAACACAGGAACACAGGGACACAGAGACACAGAGACACAGAGACACAGGGACACAGAGATACAGAGACACAGGAACACAGGGACGCAGGGACACAGGAACACAGAGACACAGGGACACAGAGATACAGAGACACAGGAACACAGGGACGCAGAGACACAGGGACACAGAGATACAGAGACACAGGGACACAGAGACACCGGGACACAGGAACACAGAGACACAGGAACACAGGGACGCAGGGACACAGGAACACAGGGACGCAGAGACACAGAGACACAGGGACACTGAGATACAGAGACACAGGGACACAGAGACACCGGGACACAGGAACACAGGGACACAGGGACACAGGGACACAGGAACACAGAGACACAGGAACACAGGGACACAGGAACGCAGAGATACAGAGACACAGGGACACAGGGACACAGGAAAACAGAGACACAGAGACACACGGACACAGGAACACAGACACAGGGACACAGGAACACAGGAACACAGACACAGGGACACAGGAACACAGAGATACAGAGACACAGGAACACAGGGACACAGGAACACAGACACAGGGACACAGGAACACAGACACAGGGACACAGAAACACAGACACAGGGACACAGGAACACAGAGATACAGAGACACAGGGACACAGGGACACAGGAACATAGACACAGGGACACAGGAACACAGACACAGGGACACAGGAACACAGATACAGGGACACAGGAACACAGACACAGGGACACAGGAACACAGACGCAGGGACACAGGAACACAGACACAGGGACACTGGAACACAGGAACACAGACACAGGAACACAGGGACACAGGAACACCGGAACACAGACACAGGAACACAGGGACACAGGGGACACAGGAACACAGGAACACAGACACAGGGACACAGGAACACAGACACAGGGACACAGGAACACAGACACAAGGGCACAGGAACACAGACACAGGGGCACAGGAACACAGACTCAGGGACACAGGAACACAGGAACACAGACACAGGAACACAGACACAGGAACACAGGAACACAGACACAGGGACACAGGAACACAGACACAGGGACACAGGAACACAGACGCAGGGACACAGGAACACAGACACAGGAACACAGGAACACAGGAACACAGACACAGGGACACAGGGACACAGGGGACACAGGAACACAGACACAGGGACACAGGAACACAATAACATATCGGTCTGAAATATTGTCTGAACTCGCTCCTGTGAAGCGCCTTGGGACATTCTGCTCGGTTGGAGGCAGCGTGTAAATGCGAGATGCCGGTCGCCACGGTTACTCACGGCGTAGGCAGCTGGAGCCCCTGTATCCCGGGCTGCACAGGCAGGTCCCGTTCTCCCGGTGACACCAGGCTCCGTTCTGGCAGCGACACTCCGAGACGCAGTCCCGACCCCAGCGGCCCGACTCGCAGCCACGATCGCAGCGGGGGCCTGCAGGATTCCAGAAAGACAGGAGGGTGCGGCGTTAGCGTCACGGTGAGACCACTGGGGTGGGCGGGGGGTAGCGCTGAGCGTACGCCGACACCACCCCCCTCCACAGGCCCACAGGTCCCGGCCAGAGAGCTGGTGGTCGGGTAAGTGCCCGCATCAATCACGCCCCAGAAACTGCACATAAGAACATAAGAATTCGGAACAGGAGTAGGCCATCTAGCCCCTCGAGCCTGCTCCGCCATTCAACAAGATCATGGCTGATCTGGCCGTGGACTCAGCTCCACTTACCCGCCCGCTCCCCGTAACCCTTAATTCCCTTATTGGTTAAAAATCTATCTATCTGTGACTTGAATACATTCAATGAGCTAGCCTCAACTGCTTCCTTGGGCAGAGAATTCCACAGATTCACAACCCTCTGGGAGAAGAAATTCCTTCTCAACTCGGTTTTAAATTGGCTCCCCCGTATTTTGAGGCTGTGCCCCCTAGTTCTAGTCTCCCCGACCAGTGGAAACAACCTCTCTGCCTCTATCCTGTCTATCCCTTTCATTATTTTAACTGTTTCTATAAGATCACCCCTCATCCTTCTGAACGAGTAAAGACCCAGTCTCCTCAATCTATCATCATAAGTTAACCCCCTCATCTCCGGAATCAGCCTCGTGAATCGTCTCTGTACTCCCTCCAAGGCTAGTATATCCTTCCTTTAGTAAGGTGACCAAAACTGCACGCAGTACTCCAGGTGCGGCCTCACCAATGCCCTGTACAGTTGCAGCAGGACCTCCCTGCTTTTGTACTCCATCCCTCTCGCAATGAAGGCCAACATTCCATTCGCCTTCCTGATTACCTGCTGCACCTGCAAACTAACTTTTTGGGATTCATGTACAAGGACCCCCAGGTCCCTCTGCACCGCAGCATGTTGTAATTTCTCCCCATTCAAATAATATTCCCTTTTACTGTTTTTTTTTCCCAAGGTGGATGACCTCACACTTTCCGACATTGTATTCCATCTGCCAAACCTTAGCCCATTCGCTTAACCTATCCAAATCTCTCTGCAGCCTCTCTGTGTCCTCTACACAACCCGCTTTCCCACTAATCTTTGTGTCATCTGCAAGTTTTGTTACACTGCACTCTGTCCCCTCTTCCAGGTCATCTATGTATATTGTAAACAGTTGTGGTCCCAGCACCGATCCCTGTGGCACACCACTAACCACCGATTTCCAACCCGAAAAGGACCCAGTTATCCCGACTCTCTGCTTTCTGTTAGCTAGCCAATTCTCTATCCGTTGGCGACTATGCTTGATTCTACGCGCATCATTTTAGTATTCTTCAACCAGCCTCCTCGCACTGCATTGTGCTGGGGAAATAATCACGCCTTTATTGGGAGATTTAGTTGTAGTTTCGGTCATGAGCTTGTTTGCTGTAGTTCATTGACGTTCTGTGTAAATAGATTCTGTAGACTGTTTGCTGTCATGTGCCGTTGAAATAGATTTTGTTCGTTGTACATCAGAGACTCCGTTTAAATAGATTGTTTCCGCCCCATATCCAACTCATTTGGTGACACAGTGGTGTCAATGCTCACTCCGTTTTTCTGTAATGTGTCCTGTCCTTACTCTGGGTACCATCACCGGCCATTACGATGTGCGCTGTGCCAGTGCTGGTCCCATACTTGGACATTGGGGGGCAGCGGAGAGTGGTGATAGTTTCAGTGACTCTCAGGCATTCGTTCCTCCGCTCCTCCCTCTGGGAGTCACCTCCCTCGGCTCAGCGAGCGCTAACCCGCCATCCTTCTACAGGATATCAGAAAAGCCCCCCCTCATCAGTAAAAGCCCCCGCTTACTGCCTAGTTACGCCACTTTCCCACAGCAAGTTCCTGTGTCGTATCCTTAAAGGGACAGCGCGGGCGGGCAGCTCAACATTGCAACCATGTTCCGGCCGCCTGTGAGGAACCTCATGGCTGATCAGCCAATGACGCATTAACCCGCCAGAGGAGGCTCTTAGTTCAGCAGACGATCAGTGTTGTGCCCCGTGTCCTAACTCGCACCGAGTCCCGCTCACCCATCACCCGCTGTGCTCGCTGCCCCCGTGTCCTAACTCGCACCGAGTCCCGCTCACCCATCACCCGCTGTGTCCGCTGCCCCCGTGTCCTAAGTCGCACCGAGTCCCGCTCACCCATCACCCTCTGTGCTCGCTGCCCCCGTGTCCTAACTCGCACCGAGTCCCGCTCACCCATCACCCCCTGTGCTTGCTGCCCCCGTGTCCTAACTCGCATCGAGTCCCGCTCACCCATCACCCCCTGTGCTCGCTGCCTCGTGTCCTAACTCGCACCGAGTCCCGCTCACCCATCACCCCCTGTGCTCGCTGCCTCGTGTCCTAACTCGCACTGAGTCCCGCTCACCCATCACCCTCTGTGCTCGCTGCCCCATGTCCTAACTCGCACCAAGCCCCGCTCACCCATCACCCCCTGTGCTCGCTGCCCCGTGTCCTAACTCGCACCGAGTCCCGCTCACCCATCACCCTCTGTGCTCGCTGCCCCGTGTCCTAACTCGCACCGAGCCCCGCTCACCCATCACCCCCTGTGCTCGCTGCCCCGTGTCCTAACTCGCACTGAGTCCCGCTCACCCATCACCCTCTGTGCTCGCTGCCCCGTGTCCTAACTCGCACGGAGCCCCGCTCACCCATCACCCTTTGTGCTCACTGACCTACATTGGCTTCCGGTTAAACAACGCCTGGATTAAAAAATTCTCCATCGTTGTTTACAAATCCCTCCATGGCCCTCGCCCCTCCCTATCTCGGTTTCCTCCTCCAGCCCCACTACAACCCTCCCGAGATCTCTGCACTCCTCTAATTCTGCCCTCTTGAGCATCCCTGATTATAATCGCTCCACCATCGGTGGCCGTGCCTTCAGCTGCCTGGGCCCCAAGCTCTGGAACTCCCTCCCTAAACCTCTCCGCCTCTCTCTCCTCCTTTAAGACGCTCCTTAAAACCTCCCTCTTTGACCCAGCTTTTGGTCACCTACGCTAATTTCTACTTAGGGGGCTCGGTGTCAAATTTACTTCTTTTTTTATCTCGTAACACTGCTGTGAAGCACCTTGGGACGTTTTACTACGTTAAAGGTGCTATATAAACGCGAGTTGTTGTTGTGACTGACTAAACCGGGGCTCTGTGGGCTCCTGAGGCCCAATTTTAGCCCTGGCCGCCAGGCAGCAACGGGAAATCAAAATGGCGGCCGGTGCGCGAGCCAGAGTGTTACCGCCTGCCGCCATCTTAACCGGGCCGTGTCCTGCCCGTGCTGGGTGGGCGAGATGTGGGGACCCCTTTGATATAAACACCGGGGTCTGAAGACGTCACTCAACAACAAAAACTTGCATTTATATACCGCCTTTAACTTGGTGAAACATCCCGAGGCGCTTCACAAGAGCGATTGTGAGATAAAATATTTAACACCGAGCCGCATAAGGAGAAATTAGGGCAAATGACCAAAAGCTGGGTCAAAGAGGTCGGTTTTAAGGAGTGTCTTGAAGGAGGAGAGCGAGGCGGAGAGGTTTAGGGAGGGAGTTCCAGAGCTTGGGGCCCAGGCAGCTGAAGGCACGGCCTCCAATGGTGGTGTTATATCTGTAAACTTGTATTTACTCTGTACAGCCACCAGAGGGCTCATCTCCTGGAGTCCCAAGGGATCCCATAATCCCTTGGGAGCACAGGTATTTAAGGAGGCCTCACAGGTCGGAGAGGCACTCTGGAGACCTGCAATAAAAGACTAAGGTCACACTTTACTTTGAGCTCACAGTGTTCAGTCTGACTCTTTCTCCAGGCATAACAACTGGCGACGAGATACAGATAGCGAACCCAAAGATGCAGAGAACAGTGGGCATCCTGGAGAAATTCTCGGAGGGAGATGATTGGGAAACTTTTGTGGAGCGACTCGACCAATACTTGGTGGCCAACGATCTAGATGGGGAAGAGAGCGCTGCCAAACGAAGGGCGATCCTCCTCACCGTCTGTGGGGCACCAACGTATGGCCTCATGAAGAATCTGCTCACTCCAGCGAAACCCACGGAGAAATCGTACGACGATTTGTGCACACTGGTCCGAGAGCATTTGAACCCGAAGGAAAGCGTTCTGATGGCGAGGTACTGGTTCTACACCTACAAAAGGTCTGAAGGCCAGGAAGTGGCGAGTTATGTCACCGAGCTAAGACGCCTTGCAGGACATTGCGAATTTGGAGGAAATTTGGAGCACATGCTCAGAGACTTTTTCGTACTTGGCATTGGTCACAAAACCATACTTCGCAAACCTTTGACTGGAGAGACCCCAATCTTGAGTAAGGCTATAGTGATAGCCCAGGCGTTCATTGCCACCAGTGACAATACGAAGCAAATCTCTCAGCACATGAGTGCTGCTACAAGTACTGTGAACAAAGTGATGTTGTTTTCAAATCGCAATGTACAGGGCAGGTCACACATGCCTGCAGCTGCATGTCCGCAGAGTCCACCATCAAGGGTGATGAATGCAAGGCCATTAACACCCCTTGTTGGCACTGCGGGGGTGATCATCGATTCCATTCATGCCGATTCAAAGGGTATGTTTGAAAGGGTTGTGGAACAATGGGACACCTCCAACGTATGTGCAGGTGAGCTGCAAACCCTGTTAATCCTGCAAACCACCAGAGGAGGACAGATCCACGGAGGATCACGATGAACCAGAGCCTCAGACCGAGGAGGCAGAGGTACATGGGGTGCACACATTCACCACAAATTGTCCCCCGATAATGCTGAATGTTGAACTAAATGGACTCCCAGTGTCAATGGAGCTGGACACGGGCGCAAGCCAGTCCATCATGGGCAAAAAGACTTTCAAGAAATTGTGGTGCAGCAAGGCCTCAAGGCCAGTCTTAACTCCAATTCGCACGAAACTAAGAACTTACACAAAGGAACTGATTCCTGTAATCGGCAGTGCTACTGTAAAGGTCTCCTATGATGGAGCGGTGCACAAGCTACCACTCTGGGTGGTACCAGGCGATGGTCCCACGCTGCTCGACAGGAGCTGGCTGGGAAAGACACGCTAGAACTGGGACAACGTCTGAGCACTATCACCCGCTGACAACACTTCGTGTGCCCAGGTCTTAAACAAGTTCTCTTCGCTGTTCGAACCAGACATCGGGAAATTCCAAGGAGCAAAAGTGAAGATCCACCTAATTCCGGGGGCGTGACCCATCCATCACAAGGCGAGAGCAGTGCCGTACATGATGAGAGAAAGGGGAGATCGAGCTAGACCGGCTGCAAAGAGAAGGCATCATCTCACCGATCGAGTTCAGCGAGTGGGCCAGTCCTATTGTCCCAGTCCTCAAGGGAGACGGCACCGTCAGAATCTGTGGCGATTACAAAGTAACTAGCAATCATTTCTCCCTGCAGGACCAATACCCACTACCAAAGACCGACGACCTCTTTGCAACATTGGTGGGAGGAAAGACGCTCACGAAGCTGGATCTGACTTCAGCCAACATGACGCAGGAGCTGGAGGAATCATCGAAGGCCCTCACATGCATCAACATACACAAAGGTCTATTCATTTATAACAGATGCCCGTTTGGAATTCGATCAGCAGCGGCGATATTCTAGAGAAACATGGAAAGTTTACTGAAGTCGGTCCCGCACACCGTGGTCTTCCAGAACGACATCTTGGTCACAGGTCGGAACACAGTCGAGCATCTGCAGAACCTGGAGGAGGTTCTTAGTCGACTCAACCACGTGGGGCTCAGGTTAAAACGCTCGAAGTGCATTTTCCTGGCGCCTGAAGTGGAGTTCCTGGGAAGGAGGATTGCAGCGGATGGCATCAGGCCCACCAACACGAAGACGGAGGCAATCGAGAACGCACCGAGGCCACAGAACGTGACGGAGCTGCGGTCGTTTCTGAGACTCCTGAACTACTTTGGTAACTTCTTACTGGGTCTCAGCACACTGTTAGAATCACTACATGTCTTACTGTGTAAAGGGGACGAATGGGTTTGGGGCAAAAGCCAAGAAAATGCCTTTGTAAAAACGAGAAAATTGTTATGCTCAAACAAATTTCTTGTGTTGTATGATCCATGTAAGCGTTTGGTACTAGCATGTGATGCGTCGTCATATGGTGTCGGGTGTGTATTGCAACAAGCTAATGATTTCGGGAAATTGCAACCGGTTGCTTATGCATCCAGGAGTCTGTCTAAGGCTGAGAGAGCCTACAGCATGATTCAAAAAGAAGCGTTAGCGTGTGTCTATGGGGTAAAGAAAATGCATCAATGTTTGGGCCAAAATTCGAATTGGAAACTGACCATAAGCCACTCATATCCCTGTTTTCCGAGAGTAAGGGAATAAATACTAATGCAGGGGCCCACATCCAGAGATGGGCGCTCACGTTGTCCGCATACAACTACGCCATCCGCCACAGGCCAGGCACAGAAAACTGCGCCAATGCTCTCAATAGGCTGCCATTGCCCACCACGGGGATGGAAATGGTGCAGCCCGCAGATCTAGCCATGGTTATGGAAGCATTTGAGAGTGAGCAATCACCCGTCACTGCCCGGCAGATCAAAACCTGGACAAGCCAGGACCCCTTGTTGTTCCTGGTCAAAAACTGTATGCTTCACGGGAGCTGGTCCAGTGTCCCAGTGGAAAAGCAGGAAGAGATAAAGCTGCCAGCGGCGCAAAGATGAAATGTCTATACAGGCAGACTGCCTTCTGTGGGGCAATCGAGTAGTGGTCCCCAAGAAGGGCAGAGATACCTTCATCAATGACCTCCACAGTACCCACCCAGGCATCGTAATGATGAAAGCGATAGCCAGATCCCACGTGTGGTGGCTCGGTATCGATGTGGACTTAGAGTCCTGCGTTCACAGATGTAATACATGCTCGCAGTTAAGCAATGTACCCAGGGAGGCGCCGCTAAGTTTATGGTCTTGGCCCTCAAAACCGTGGTCTAGGGTACACGTCGACTATGCAGGCCCATTCTTGGGTAAAATGTTCCTTGTGGTTGTAGACACGTACTCCAAATGGATTGAATGTGAGATAATGTCGGCTAGCACGTCCGCTGCCACCACTGAAAGCCTGCGGGCCATGTTTGCCACACACGGCTTACCCGATGTCCTGGTGAGTGACAACGGGCCATGTTTTACCAGTGCTGAGTTCAAAGAATTCATGACCCATAACGGGATCAAACATGTCACATCTGCCCCGTTTAAACCAGCATCCAATGGTCAGACAGAGAGAGCAGTGCAAACCATCAAGCAAGGCTTGAAGAGGGTAACTGAAGGTTCACTGCAGACTCGCCTATCCCGAGTCCTGCTTAGCGACCGCACGAGACCCCACTCACTCACTGGGATCCCACCTGCTGAACTGCTCATGAAAAGAGCACTTAAGACAAGGCTCTCGTTAGTTCACCCTGATCTACATGAACAGGTAGAGAGCAGGCGGCTTCAACAAAGTGCATACCATGATAGTGCAAATGTGTCACGTGAGAATGAAATCAATGATCCTGTATTTGTATTAAATTATGGACAAGGTCCCAAGTGGCTTCCCGGCACTGTCGTGGCCAAAGAGGGGAGCAGGGTGTTTCGGGTCAAACTTTCAAATGGACTCATTCACCGGAAACACTTGGACCAAATCAAATTCCGATTCACGGACTATCCTGAGCAGCCCACCTTGGACCCTACCTTTTTTGATCCCCCAACATACACACCAGTGGCAACCGGCACCACGGTTGACCACGAAGCAGAACCCATCACCCACAGCAGCCCAGCAAGGCCCAACACACCAGGCAGCCCCCCAGGGCCCAACACACCAGGCAGCCCCCCAGGGCCCAACACACCAGGCAGCCCAGCAAGGCCAGCTGCACAGCAGCCCAGCGAGGACCCAACAAATGATTCAACAACACCAGCTTTCACACCGAGACGATCAACCAGGGCAAGAAGGGCCCCAGATCGACTCACATTGTAAATAGTTACACTATTGACTTTGGGAGGGGGGGGGGGGGAGTGTTGTTATATATGTGGACTTATATTTACTTTGTACAGCCACCAGAGGGCTCATCCTCTGGAGTCCTAAGGGATCCCATAATCCCTTGGGAGCACAGGTATTTAAGGAGGCTTCGCAGGTTGGAGAGGCACTCTGGAGACCTGCAATAAAAGACTAAGGTCACACTTTACTTTGAGCTCAGTGTTCAGTCTGACTCTTTCTCCATACACAACAGGTGGAGTGATTATAATCAGGGATGCTCAGGAGGGCAGAATTGAAGGAGTGCAGACATCTCGGGGGGGGGGGTTGTGGAGCTAGAGGAGATTACAGAGATAAGGAGGGGCGAGGGGCTGGAGGAGGTTACAGAGATAGGGAGGGGCGAGGGGCTGGAGGAGGTTACAGAGATAGGGAGGAATGTAGGGGCTGGAGGAGGTTACAGAGATAGGGAGGGGTGTAGGGGCTGGAGGAGGTTACAGAGATAGGGAGGGGTGTAGGAGCTGGAGGAGGTTACAGAGATAGGGAGGGGGCGAAGGCCATGGAGGAAAGAGAAAGCAAGGATGAGAATTTTGAAATTGAGGCGCTGCTTAACCGGGAGCCAATGTAGGTCAGTGAGCACAGAGGGTGATGGGTGAGCGGGACTGGGTGCGAGTTAGGACACGGGGCAGTGAGCACAGGGGGTGATGGGTGAGTGGGACTCGGTGCGGCGAGCACAGAGGGTGATGGGTGAGCGGGACTCGGTGCGAGTTAGGACACGGGGCAGCGAGCACAGGGGGTGATGGGTGAGTGGGACTGGGTGTGAGTTAGGACACGGGGGCAGCGAGCACAGGGGGTGATGGGTGAGTGGGACTGGGTGCGAGTTAGGACACGGGGGCAGCGAGCACAGGGGGTGATGGGTGAGCGGGACTCGGTGCGAGTTAGGACACGGGGGCAGTGAGCACAGGGGGTGATGGGTGAGCGGGACTGGGTGTGAGTTAGGACACGGGGGCAGCGAGCACAGGGGGTGATGGGTGAGCGGGACTCGGTGCGAGTTAGGACACGGGGTCAGCGAGCACAGGGGGTGATGGGTGAGCGGGACTCGGTGCGAGTTAGGACACGGGGCAGTGAGCACAGGGGGTGATGGGTGAGCGGGACTCGGTGTGAGTTAGGACACGGGGCAGCAAGCACAGGGGGTGATGGGTGAGCGGGACTCGGTGCGAGTTAGGACACGGGGGCAGCCGAGTTTTGGATCACCTCTAGTTTGCGTGGGGTAGAATGTGGGAGGCCGGCCAGGAGTGCGTTGGAATAGTCAGGTCTGGAGGTAACAATGGTATGGAAGAGGGCTTCAGCAGTGTGACGATTCCTCTCCCCCCCCCCCCGCGATCAGTCCCCAGTGGCACCCACTCCTTCCCATTCTCAAGTTACCTTGTGCCAGGCAATGTTCACTCCAGGTCCTGCCGCCCCCAGCTCCCCTGCCCACCAGCCCGGGTTAAAATCGGGCCTATGCCTGGAGTCGACCAGGGGTTTCCTTACCTGTCCACCCCGGGGCGCAGTGACAGAGGCCGGTGACAGGATCACAGTGCTCCGCCTTGTCACAGTCGCAGTGTCTGCGGCAGCCCAGGCCGTAGAAACGTTCCTGGAAGAAATGGAGAGCAGTTATTCCCCACGGGAACAGGGCGGACCAAACAGGCAAGAAGGCGTCTGTAATGTGCCATCATCATCGGCAATCCCTCGGAATCGAGGAAGGCTTCCTCCCACTCTAAACGTGAGTTCTCAGGTGACTGATAAAGTGCGACATCCCCACCCACACCTGGGAGTCCCTGGGCCCAAAGACCAGTCCGCCCTAAGTGGAGGAAGTGCATCCGGGAGGGCGCTGAGCACCTCGAGTCTCGTCGCCGAGAGCGTGCAGAAACCAAGCGAAGGCAGCGGAAGGAGCGTGCGGCAAACCAGTCCCACCCTCCCCTTCCCTCAACCACTGTCTGTCCCACCTGTGACAGGGACTGTGGCTCTCGTATTGGGCTGTTCAGCCACCTGAGGACTCACGTTAAGAGTGGAAACAAGTCTTCCTCGATTCCGAGGGACTGCCTATGATGATGATGTACAGTCCAATTTGGGACCCACAGTCCCTGTCACAGGTGGGACAGACAGTGGTTGAGGGAAGGGGCGGGTGGGACTGGTTTGCCGCACGTTCCTTCCGCTGCCTGCGCTTGGTTTCTGCACGCTCTCGGCGACGAGACTCGAGGTGCTCAGCGCCCTCCCGGATGCACTTCCTCCACTTCGGGCATTCCCCGGCCAGGGACTTCTAGGTGCCGGTGGGGATGTTGCACTTTATCAATGAGGCTTTGAAGGTGTGCTTGAACCGTTTCCTCTGCCCACCTGGGGGCTCACTTTCCGTCTTGCGGACGACGCTTGCGTCTGCGCACACATTCAGAGGCTGAACGCTAAACATCGTCAACACCTTCACCGAGGCATACAAAAGCAAGGGCCTTACACTAAACATCCATAAGACAAAGGTCCTCCACCAACCTGACCCCGCCATACAGATCTTCCCCCCAGTCATAAAAATCCACGGCGTGGCCCTGGACAACGTGGACCATTTTCCATACCTCGGGAGTCTATCAGCGAGGGCAGACATCGACGACGAGGTCCAGCACTGCCTGCAATGTATGCCCCTGTGAGGATGCTCACAGGTTTGCAGAGCTGTTGCGTTGTGAGTGGCTGATCAAGTCACGTGATGTTCACAAGACTCAATAAAACCCCAGCCAGTTGGGTTCGGGGGATCCACGATGGAGCAGGTGGTTGTGAGCCCGGTGGATGAACTGGTAATGTTCAGTGTGATTGTTAAACCTTTGCTAATAAACCAACTAGATTCTTAATAGCAATGTGTTGCTATGAATTCTTAAGCAAAGATCATCATAGGCAGTCCCTCGGAATCGAGGAAGACTTGCTTCCACTCTTAAAATGAGTCCTCAGGTGGCTGAACAGTCCAATACGAGAGCCACAGTCCCTGTCACAGGTGGGACAGACAGTGGTTGAGGGAAGGGGAGGGTGGGACTGGTTTGCCGCACGCTCCTTCCGCTGCCTGCGCTTGGTTTCTGCACGCTCTCGGCGACGAGACTCGAGGTGCTCAGCGCCCTCCCGGATGCACTTCCTCCACTTAGGGCAGACTGGTCTTTGGGCCCAGGGACTCCCAGGTGTCGGTGGGGATGTTGCACTTTATCAGGGAGGCTTTGAGGGTGGTCCCTTGTAACGTTTCCTCTGCCCACCTTTGGCTCATTTGCTGTGAAGGAGTTCCGAGTAGAGCGCTTGCTTTGGGAGTCTCGTGTCGGGGCATGCGGACAATGTGGCCCTGCCCAGCGGAGCTGGTCGAGTGTGGTCAGTGCTTCGATGCTGGGGATGTTGGCCTGGTCGAGGACGCTAACGTTGGTGCGTCTGTCCTCCCAGGGGATTTGCAGGATCCTGTGGAGACATCGTTGGTGGTATTTCTCCAGCGACTTGATGTGTCTACTGTACATGGTCCATGTCTGTGAGCCATACAGGAGGGCGGGTATCACTACAGTCCTGTAGACCATGAGCTTGGTGGTAGATTTGAGGGCCTGGTCTTCAAACACTCTTTTCCTCAGGCGGCCGAAGGCTGCACTGGCGCACTGGATCTCGTCGTCAATGTCTGCTCTTGTTGATGAGGATCCCGAGGTATGGGAAATGGTCCACGTTGTCCAGGGCCGCGCCGTGGATCTTGATGATTGGGGGGCAGTGCTGTCCGGTGAGGACAGGCTGGTGGAGGACCTTTGTCTTACAGATGTTTAGTGTAAGGCCCATGCTTTCGTACGCCACATAAATATGTTGACGATGACCCATAGCATAGAACCCAAGAAACAAATACATGACAGAGCCCATTGGGCCCATGGAGCCCGTGCTGTGCCGGCTCTGTGACAGAGCGATCCAATCAGTCCCACTCCCCCCTGCTCTTTCCCCACAGCCCGGCACATTTCCCCCCGCCCAGTATTTACCCAATTCCCCCATTTGAAAGTCCCGATTGAATCTGCTCCCACCGCCCTTTCAGGCAGCGCCTTCCTGATCACAACAACTCGCTGCGTCAAAACACATTCTCCCCATCTCCCCCTCTGGTTCCATCGCCGATTATCTTACAGCAAGCCGAGATGGTGGCACAACATGGCGCCGCTCGATAGGGACAAAATAGCTGTCCACATGCGTCATGGTGGAGGAGGGGAGCTTAAATTGTTTCACCACATCAATGTTTAATGGGGCAATGAATGTGATCATTCATATCCCTCTGTTCCCCAGTGTTCCCACTCTATATCCCTGTTCCGCAGTGTACCCCCCTATATATCCCCCTGTTCCCCAGTGTGTCCCCTCTATATCCCCCTGTTCCCCAGTGTGTCCCCCTCTATATCTCTGTTCCCCAGTGTGCCCCCTCTATATCCCTGTTCCCCAGTGTGTCCCCTCTATATCCCCCTGTTCCCCAGTGTGTCCCCAGTATATCCCCCTGTTCCCCAGTGTGCCCCCTCTATATCCCAGTTCCCCAATGTGCCCCCTCTATATCCCTGTTCCCCAGTGTGCCCCCCTCTATATCCCTGTTCCCCAGTGTGTCCCCCTCTAAATCCCCCTATTCCCCAGTGTGTCCCCCTCTATATCCCTGTTCCCCAGTGTGTCCCCTCTATATCCCTGTTCCCCAGTGTGTCCCCTCTATATCCCTGTTCCCCATGTGTCCCCCTCTAAATCCCCCTGTTCCCCAGTGTGTCCCCCTCTATATCCCTGTTCCCCAGTGTGTCCCCCTTTATATTCCTGTTCCTCAGTGTGTCCCCTCTATATCCCTGTTCCCCAGTGTGTCCCCCTCTAAATCCCCCTGTTCCCCAGTGTGTCCCCCTCTATATCCCTGTTCCCCAGTGTGTCCCCCTCTATATCCCTGTTCCCCAGTGTGTCCCCCTCTATATCCCTGTTCCCCAGTGTGTCCCCCTCTATATCCCTGTTCCCCAGTGTGTCCCCTCTATATCCCTGTTCCCCAATGTGTCCCCCTCTATATCCCTGTTCCCCAGTGTGCCCCCCTCTATATCCCTGTTCCCCAGTGTGTCCCCCTCTATATCCCTGTTCCCCAATGTGTCCCCTCTATATCCCTGTTCCCCAGTGTGTCCCCCTCTATATCCCTGTTCCCCAGTGTGTCCCCCTCTATATCCCTGTTCCCCAGTATGTCCCCCTCTATATCCCTGTTCCCCAATGTGTCCCCCTCTATATCCCTGTTCCCCAGTGTGTCCCCCTCTATATCCCTGTTCCCCAGTGTGTCTCCTCTATATCCCTGTTCCCCAATGTGCCCCCTCTATATCCCTGTTCCCCAGTGTGCTCCCCTCTATATCCCTGTTCCCCAGTGTGTCCCCCTCTAAATCCCCCTGTTCCCCAGTGTGTCCCCCTCTATATCCCTGTTCCCCAGTGTGTCCCCTCTATATCCATGTTCCCCAGTGTGTCCCCTCTATATCCCTGTTCCCCAGTGTGTCCCCCTCTATATCCCTGTTCCCCAGTGTGTCCCCCTCTATATCCCTGTTCCCCAGTGTGTCCCCCTCTATATCCCCGTTCCCCAGTGTGTCCCCCTCTATATCCCTGTTCCCCAGTGTGCCCCCCTCTATATCCCTGTTCCCCAGTGTGTCCCCTCTATATCCCCCTGTTCCCCAGTGTGTCCCCTCTATATCCCTGTTTCCCAGTGTGTCCCCCTCTATATCACCTGTTCCCCAGTGTGTCCCCCTCTATATCCCTGTTCCCCAGTGTGTCCCCTCTATATCCCTGTTCCCCAGTGTGCCCCCCTCTATATCCCTGTTCCCCAGTGTGTCCCCTCTATATCCCTGTTCCCCAGTGTGTCCCCCTCTATATCCCTGTTCCCCAGTGTGTCCCCCTCTAGATCCGTGTTTCCCCAGTGTGTCCCCTCTATATCCCTGTTCCCCAGTGTGTCCCCCTCTATATCCCTGTTCCCCAGTGTGTCCCCTCTATATCCCTGTTCCCCAGTGTGTCCCCCTCTATATCCCTGTTCCCCAGTGTGTCCCCTCTGTATCCCTGTTCCCCAGTGTGTCCCCTCTATATCCCTGTTCCCCAGTGTGTCCCCTCTATATCCCTGTTTCCCAGTGTGTCCCCCTCTATATCCTCCTGTTCCCCAGTGTGTCCCCCTCTATATCCCTGTTCCCCAGTGTGTCCCCCTCTATATCCCTGTTCACCAGTGTGTCCCCCTCTATATCCCTGTTCCCCAGTGTGTGTCCCCCATACTCCCCTGTTCCCCAGTGTCCCCCCCATACCCCCCTGTTCCCCAGTGTGTCCGCTCTATATCCCTGTTCCCCAGTGTGTCCCCCTCTATATCCCTGTTCCCCAGTGTGCCCCCTCTATATCTCTCTGTTCCCCAGTGTGTCCCCCTCTATATCCCTGTTCTCCAGTGTGTCCCCCTCTATATCCCTGTTGCCCAGTGTGTCCCCCTCTATATCCCTGTTCCCCAGTGTGTCCCCCTCTATATCCCTGTTCCCCAGTGTGCCCCCCCACATATCCCCCTGTTCCCCAGTGTGTCCCCTCTATATCCCTGTTCCCCGGTGTGCCCCCTCTATATCTCTCTGTTCCCCAGTGTGTCCCCCTGTATATCTCTCTGCTCCCCAGTGTGTCCCCCTCTATATCCCTGTTCCCCAGTGTGTCCCCCTCTATATCCCTGTTCCCCAGTGTGTCCCCCCCCATACCCCCCTGTTCCCCAGTGTCCCCCCCATACACCCCTGTTCCCCAGTGTGTCCCCCCCATACTCCCCTGTTCCCCAGTGTGTCCCCCCCATACCCCCCTGTTCCCCAGTGTGTCCTCCCCATACCCCCCTGTTCCCCAGTGTCCCCCCCCATACTCCCCTGTTCCCCAGTGTGTCCCCCCCATACCCCCCTGTTCCCCAGTGTCCCCCCCCATACTCCCCTGTTCCCCAGTGTGTCCCCCCATACCCCCCTGTTCCCCAGTGTCCCCCCCATACTCCCCTGTTCCCCAGTGTCCCCCCCCCATACTCCCCTGTTCCCCGGTGTGCCCCCCTCTATATCTCTCTGTTCCCCAGTGTGTCCCCCTCTATATCCCTGTTCCCCAGTGTGTCCCCCTCTATATCTCTCTGTTCCCCAGTGTGTCCCCCTCTATATCTCTCTGTTCCCCAGTGTGTCCCCCTCTATATCTCTCTGTTCCCCAGTGTGTCCCCCTCTATATCCCTGTTCCCCAGTGTGTCCCCCTCTATATCCCTGTTCCCCGGTGTGCCCCCTCTATATCCCTGTTCCCCAGTGTGTCCCCCTCTATATCTCTCTGTTCCCCAGTGTGTACCCCTCTATATCCCTGTTCCCCGGTGTGCCCCCTCTGTATCTCTCTGTTCCCCAGTGTGTCCCCTCTATATCCCCCTGTTCCCCAGTGTGTCCCCCTCTATATCCCTGTTCCCCAGTGTGTCCCCCTCTATATCCCTGTTCCCCAGTGTGTCCCCTCTATATCCCTGTTCCCCAGTGTGTCCCCTCTATATCCCTGTTCCCCATGTGTCCCCCTCTATATCCCTGTTCCCCAGTGTGTCCCCCTCTATATCCCTGTTCCCCAGTGTGTCCCCCTCTATATCCCTGTTCCCCAGTGTGTCCCCTCTATATCCCCCTGTTCCCCAGTGTGTCCCCCATACTCCCCTGTTCCCCAGTGTGTCCCCCATACCCCCCTGTTCCCCAGTGTCCCCCCCCCATACCCCTCTGTTCCCCAATGTGTGTCCCCCATACCCCCCTGTTCCCCAGTGTGTGTCCCCCCATACTCCCCTGTTCCCCAGTGTGCCCCCCCCCATACCCCCCTGTTCCCCAGTGTCCCCCCCCATACTCCCCTGTTCCCCAGTGTCCCCCCCCATACTCCCCTGTTCCCTGGTGTGCCCCACTCTATATCTCTCTGTTCCCCAGTGTGTCCCCCTCTATATCCCTGTTCCCCAGTGTGTCCCCCTCTATATCTCTCTGTTCCCCAGTGTGTGTCCCTCTATATCTCTCTGTTCCCCAGTGTGTCCCCCTCTATATCTCTCTGTTCCCCAGTGTGTCCCCCTCTATATCCCTGTTCCCCGGTGTGCCCCCTCTATATCTCTCTGTTCCCCAGTGTGTCCCCTCTATATCCCCCTGTTCCCCAGTGTGTCCCCCTCTATATCCCTGTTCCCCAGTGTGTCCCCCTCTATATCCCTGTTCCCCAGTGTGTCCCCCTCTATATCCCTGTTCCCCAGTGTGTCCCCTCTATATCCCCCTGTTCCCCAGTGTGTCCCCCTCTATATCCCTGTTCCCCAGTGTGTCCCCCTCTATATCTCTCTGTTCCCCAGTGTGTCCTCTCTATATCCCTGTTCCCCGGTGTGCCCCCTCTATATCTCTCTGTTCCCCAGTGTGTCCCCTCTATATCCCCCTGTTCCCCAGTGTGTCCCCCTCTATATCCCTGTTCCCCGGTGTGCCCCCTCTATATCTCTCTGTTCCCCAGTGTGTCCCCTCTATACCCCCCTGTTCCCCAGTGTGTCCCCCTCTATATCCCTGTTCCCCAGTGTGTCCCCCTCTATATCCCTGTTCCCCAGTGTGTCCCCCTCTATATCCCTGTTCCCCAGTGTGTCCCCTCTATATCCCTGTTCCCCAGTGTGTCCCCTCTATATCCCCCTGTTCCCCAGTGTGTCCCCCTCTATATCCCTGTTCCCCAGTGTGCCCCCTCTATATCCCTGTTCCCCAGTGTGTCCCCTCTATATCCCTGTTCCCCAGTGTGTCCCCTCTATATCCCCCTGTTCCCCAGTGTGTCCCCCATACTCCCCTGTTCCCCAGTGCCCCCCATACCCCCCTGTTCCCCAGTGTGTCCCCTCTATATCCCTGTTC
Source organism: Pristiophorus japonicus (assembly GCF_044704955.1). Taxonomy (NCBI): domain Eukaryota; kingdom Metazoa; phylum Chordata; class Chondrichthyes; family Pristiophoridae; genus Pristiophorus; species Pristiophorus japonicus. Next base: position 11,311,350 of record NC_092006.1, read on the forward strand.
CCCAGTGTGTCCCCTCTATACCCCCCTGTTCCCCAGTGTCCCCCCCCCCATACTCCCCTGTTCCCCATTGTCCCCCCCCATACCCCCCTGTTCCCCAGTGTCCCCCCCCATACTCCCCTGTTCCCCAGTGTGTCCCCCCCCATACCCCCCTGTTCCCCATTGTCCCCCCCCCCATACTCCCCTGTTCCCTGGTGTGCCCCCCTCTATATCTCTCTGTTCCCCAGTGTGTCCCCCTTTATATCCCTGTTCCCCAGTGTGTCCCCCTCTATATCTCTCTGTTCCCCAGTGTGTCCCCCTCTATATCTCTCTGTTCCCTAGTGTGTCCCCCTCTATATCCCTGTTCCCCGGTGTGCCCCCTCTATATCTCTCTGTTCCCCAGTGTGTCCCCTCTATATCCCCCTGTTCCCCAGTGTGTCACCCTCTATATCCCTGTTCCCCAGTGTGTCCCCCTCTATATCCCTGTTTCCCATTGTGTCCCCTCTATATCCCTGTTCCCCAGTGTGTCCCCTCTATATCCCCCTGTTCCCCAGTGTGTCCCCTCTATATCCCCCTGTTCCCCAGTGTGTCCCCCATACTCCCCTGTTCCCCAGTGCCCCCCCCCATACTCCCCTGTTCCCCAGTGTGTCCCCCCCCATACCCCCCTGTTCCCCAGTGTTTTCTGTCTATACACCCCTGTTCCCCGGTGTGCCCCCCTCCGTACAGGAACGCAATGCTTTACTGGCGACTCACCGGGCAGTGCTGGTCACACCTCCGGCCTTGCCAGCCAGGCGGGCAGAGGCAGCTTCCATCGACGGGGCTGCAATCAGCTCGGTTGGCACATTGGCACGTGCCATTGCACCCGGGGCCCCACAGCCCCTCGGAGCAGCGAATGGTACAGTCCGGCCCGGTCCAACCTGAAGCAAGGAGACATGGAGCGAGGTTAAGCCTTGGGCCCAAAGACGGAACCGGACCTTTTATTGCCGAGCAACCATCCCAGACCCCCATGGTTGCTATGGGCCCAGCCTCCCGGCGCTCTTGCACAATCCCCATTGGACGTCACCACTCTCTTTTAGGCTCAGAGGGCAGCACACTCACCTCTGAGTCAGAAGGTCGTGAGTTCGAGTCCCACTCCAGGGACATATAGAATCGCAGAATTTCACAGCACAGGAGGCCATTCGGCCCATCGATCCAATCAGTCTCACTCCCCTCCCCCGCTCTTTCCTCACAGCCCGGCACATTTTTCCACTTAGAACATAAGAAATAGGAGCAGGAGTTGGCCATTCGGCCCCTTGAGCCTGCTCCGCCATTCAGTAAGATCATGGCTGATCCGATCATGGACTCAGCTCCACTTCCCCGCCCGCTCCCCATAAGCCTTCACTCCCTTATCGTTCAAAAATCTGTCTATCTCCACCTTAAATATATTCAATGTCCCAGCCTCCACAGCTCTCTGGGGCAGAGAATTCCACAGATTTACAACCCTCTGAGAGAAGAAATTTCTCCACATCTCCGTTTTAAATGGGCCCCTTATTCTGAGACCATGCCCCCTAGTTCTAGTTTCCTCCATGAGTGGAAACATCTTCTCTGCATCCACCTTGTCGAGCCCCCTCATTATCTTATACGTTTCGATAAGATCACCTCTCATTCTTCTGAACTCCAATGAGTAGAGGCCCAACCTCCTCAACCTATCTTCATAAGTCAACCCCCTCATCCCCGGAATCAACCGAGTGAACCTTCTCTGAACTGCCTCCAAAGCAAGTATATCTTTTCGTAAATAAGGAAACCAAAACTGCACGCAGTACTCCAGGTGTGGTCTCACCAATACCCTGTATAACTGTAGCAAGACTTCCCTGCTTTTATACTCCATCCCCTTTGCAATAAAGGCCAAGATTCCATTGGCCTTCATGATCCCTTCCAGTATTTACCCAATTCCCCCGTTTGAAAGTCCCGATTGAATCTGCTCCCACCGCCCTTTCAGGCAGCGCGTTCCCGATCACAACAACTCGCTGCGTCAAAAACACATTCTCCCCATCTCCCCCTCTGGTTCCATCGCCGATTATCCGTCAATCTGTGTCCCCCTGGTTACCCACCCTCCTGCCCCTGGGAACAGTCTCTCCTGATTTACTCCTCAAAACCCCGCGTGATAGTGAACCCCTCGATTAAACCTCCCCCGTAACCTTCTCTGCTCCGAGGAGAACAACCCCAGCTTCTCCAGTCTCTCCCCGTCACTGAAGGCCCTCATCCCCCGGGACCATTCTGGTCAATCTCCTCCCCACCTTCCCCAAAGCCGTGACACCCTCCCTAAAGTTCGGGGCCCAGAATTGGCCACAATACTCCAACTGGGGCCCAGGCAGAGATTTGTAAAAGCGTAACTTCCGTGTTTTTGTATTCAACGCCCCTATTTACAAAGCCAGGGACCACCCTTAGCAACTTCGCACCATGGGAGCAGGCCGGGGAGCGGGAGGAACAGTGTGGCGGTGTACCACTCCAGGGAGCAGCGCGGGCTGGTACAGGAGGGCGACGGCAGCGAAGAGTGATGTCAGCAAGGTCCAGGTCGGTCATTGGAGCGCGGGCAGGTACAGCAGGAGCGGCGAGGTCGGAGCGAAGGAGCGGCGAGACACTGTCGAGGGACGTGATCAGGGGCCGGGAGAGGCGAGAGTTCGGGGCCCAGAAGAGCCGACGGCCCAGGGGCAGCACGGGCCCAGCCCACACTGTGCGATATGTGGGCGCACTGGGTCCGTGCAGCAGAGCTGGTCTCCAGTCGTCCTGGTTAACCCTTGCCCCTGGACCAAGACCTCGCTCTGTCAAGCCCCGTGTGGTGGCTGGTGTACAACGGTCACCCCACGTTAAAAAAATCCACCCACAGGCATCTTCCACCCTTCAGGATGGAGTTCGAGTCCTTCACTGAAACACCTGTGAACTCATCCTTTGTTGGCGTGGAAACAAGTCATCCTCGTGTCGAGGGACCGTCTATGATGATGACGTTAGGTGCTGGAAATAATTCGCCTACGAAATGATTTTGTGTTCCTGCGTGTAACGTTCAGTGTTTGCTACACTTGTACCCATGAATGTCTCTGCTCCTCCACATTATGCAACTCCCCGCCATTTGGACAATACTCCGATCACAGTGTCAGACCTGGCTCACTGTGTAGCTGGCTCTCTCGCCTGCGAGTCAGACGCTCGTGGGTTCAAGTCCCACTCCAGAGACTTGAGCACAAAAAAAACCGAGGCTGACACTCTCAGTGCCAGTACTGAGGGAGTGCCGCACTGTCGGAGGGGCAGTACTGAGGGAGCGCCGCACTGTCGGAGGGGCGGTACTGAGGGAGTGCCGCACTGTCGGAGGGGCAGTACTGAGGGAGCGCTGCACTGTCGGAGGGGCGGTACTGAGGGAGCGCCGCACTGTCGAAGGGGCAGTACTGAGGGAGCGCCGCACTGTCGGAGGGGCGGTACTGAGGGAGTGCCGCACTGTCGGAGGGGCGGTACTGAGGGAGCGCCGCACTGTCGGGGGGGCGGTACTGAGGGAGCGCCGCACTGTCGGAGGGGCGGTACTGAGGGAGCGCCGCACTGTCGGAGGGGCAGTACTGAGGGAGCGCCGCACTGTCGGAGGGGCGGTACTGAGGGAGCGCCGCACTGTGCTTTCAGAGGGGCAGTACTGAGGGAGCGCCGTACTGTGCTGTCAGAGGGGCAGTACTGAGGGAGCGCCGCACTGTCGGAGGGGCAGTACTGAGGGAGCGCCGCACTGTCGGAGGGGCGGTACTGAGGGAACACCGCACTGTCGGAGGGGCAGTACTGAGGGAGCGCCGCACTGTCGGAGGGGCAGTACTGAGGGAGCGCTGCTCTGTCGGAGGGGCAGTACTGAGGGAGCGCCGTACTGTCGGAGGGGCAGTACTGAGGGAGCGCCGTACTGCGCTGTCAGAGGGGCAGTACTGAGGGAGCGCCGCACTGTGCTGTCAGAGGGGCAGTACTGAGGGAGAGCCGTACTGTGCTGTCAGAGGGGCAGTACTGAGGGAGTACCGTACTGTCGGAGGGGCAGTACTGAGGGAGCGCCGGACTGTACTGTCAGAGGGGCAGTGCTGAGGGAGTGCCGCACTGTCGGAGGGGCAGTACTGAGGGAGCACCGCACTGTCGGAGGGGCGGTACTGAGGGAGCGCCGTACATGTCGGAGGGGCAGTACTGAGGGAGCGCCGTACTGTCGGAGGGGCAGGACTGAGGGAACGCCGTACTGTCAGAGGGGCAGTACTGAGGGAGTGCCGCACTGTCGGAGGGGCAGTACTGAGGGAGCGCTGTACTGTCGGAGGGGTGGTACTGAGGGAGCGCTGTACTGCGCTGTCGGAGGGGCGGTACTGAGGGAGCGCCGCACTGTCGGAGGGGCAGTACTGAAGGAGAGCCGTACTGTCGGAGGGGCGGTACTGAGGGAGCACCGCACTGTCGGAGGGGCAGTACTGAAGGAGAGCCGTACTGTCGGAGGGGCGGTACTGAGGGAGCACCGCGCTGTCGGAGGGGCAGTACTGAGGGAGCGCTGCACGGTGGTTGTGTCTTTCGGATGAGACGTTAAACCAAGGCCCCGTCTGCTCTCTCAAGTGGGAAAGATACCATGGTACTATTTTGAAGCAGAGCAGGGGGAGTTTTCCCCGGTGTTCTGGGGGCAATATTTATCCCTCAACCAACATCATAAAAAAACAGATGATCTGAATCATTATTGTCATGTATGTAGACCATGTATACGAACTGTATAGTCACGTAAAGTGTGCCACCAGAGGGCACTGCGGTGGGAGACCTGAGGGTCACCTGCATAGGTGTGTTGGGCCCAGTATAAAAGGCTGCCCAGCATGCTTGTGTCTCACTCTGGAGTTACAATAAATGGGACTAAGGTCACAACAGCTCAAGTATAATACGAGACCTCATGGAGTCAGTCATAAGAGTATTAAAGACATAACATCTATCACATTGCTGTTTGCCCACATTACATCGGTGACTGCACTTCAAATGTACTTCCTTGGCTGTAAAGCACTTTGAGATGTCCGGTGGTCATAAAAGGCGCTATATAAATGCAAATCTTTCTTTCGTTCTTTCCGTCCGATCCCAGGTCCAAGGAGGATGGCCTCACACTTCCTCACGTTGAACTGCAGCTGCCACAGTTTGGCCCACTCACTCAATCGAGCCGTTTCTGATCGGGACTCACCTGCGGAACACTGGCAGGAACCGTCAATGGGTGAGCAAGAGATGGCATTCTTACACTGGCAGCCCAACGAGCAGTTCCGACCATAACTCCAGAGCGGGCACTGAATGGAGCAATGCTTATCCTGCGGAGAGAGCAACAGCCAATCACAGCGGGCAATGCTCAGCGATCACAAAGTGTCGTCACCCTGCCCCCTCGTTCAACGCCTCTCCCAACCTCCCTCGACACTGTCCCCATCAAACACTCCCAGGGCAGGAACAGCACGGGGTTAGATACAGAATAAAGCTCCCTCTACACTGTCCCCATCAAACACTCCCAGGGCAGGTACAGCACGGGGTTAGATACAGAGTAAAGCTCCCTCTACACTGTCCCATCAAACACTCCCAGGGCAGATACAGCACGGGGTTAGATACAGAGTAAAGCTCCCTCTACACTGTCCCATCAAACACTCCCAGGGCAGGTACAGGGGGTTAGATACAGAGTAAAGCTCCCTCTACACTGTCCCATCAAACACTCCCAGGGCAGGTACAGGGGGTTAGATACAGAGTAAAGCTCCCTCTACACTGTCCCATCAAACACTCCCAGGGCTGGTACAGCACGGGGTTAGATACAGAATAAAGCTCCCTCTACACTGTCCCCATCAAACACTCCCAGGGCAGGTATAGCACGGGGTTAGATACAGAGTAAAGCTCCCTCTACACTGTCCCATCAAACACTCCCAGGGCAGATACAGCACGGGGTTAGATACAGAGTAAAGCTCCCTCTACACTGTCCCATCAAACACTCCCAGGGCAGGTACAGCACGGGGTTAGATACAGAGTAAAGCTCCCTCTACACTGTCCCATCAAACACTCCCAGGGCAGGTACAGGGGGTTAGATACAGAGTAAAGCTCCCTCTACACTGTCCCATCAAACACTCCCAGGGCAGGTACAGCACAGGGTTAGATACAGAGTAAAGCTCCCTCTACACTGTCCCATCAAACACTCCCAGGGCAGGTACAGGGGGTTAGATACAGAGTAAAGCTCCCTCTACACTGTCCCATCAAACACTCCCAGGGCAGGTACAGGGGGTTAGATACAGAGTAAAGCTCCCTCTACACTGTCCCATCAAACACTCCCAGGGCAGGTACAGGGGGTTAGATACAGAGTAAAGCTCCCTCTACACTGTCCCATCAAACACTCCCAGGGCAGGTACAGGGGGTTAGATACAGAGTAAAGCTCCCTCTACACTGTCCCATCAAACACTCCCAGGGCAGATACAGCACGGGGTTAGATACAGAGTAAAGCACCCTCTACACTGTCCCATCAAATACTCCCAGGGCAGGTACAGCACGGGGTTAGATACAGAGTAAAGCACCCTCTACACTGTCCCATCAAACACTCCCAGTGCAGGTACAGCACGGGGTTAGATACAGAGTAAAGCTCCCTCTACACTGTCCCATCAAACACTCCCAGGGCAGGTACAGCACGGGGTTAGATACAGAGTAAAGCTCCCTCTACACTGTCCCCATCAAACACTCCCAGGGCAGGTACAACACGGGGTTAGATACAGAGTAAAGCTCCCTCTACACTGTCCCATCAAACACTCCCAGGGCAGGTACAGGGGGTTAGATACAGAGTAAAGCTCCCTCTACACTGTCCCATCAAACACTCCCAGGGCAGGTACAGCACGGGGTTAGATACAGAGTAAAGCTCCCTCTACACTGTCCCATCAAACACTCCCAGGGCAGGTACAGCACGGGGTTAGATACAGAGTAAAGCTCCCTCTACACTGTCCCATCAAACACTCCCAGGGCAGGTACAGCACGGATTTAGATACAGAATAAAGCTCCCTCTACACTGTCCCATCAAACACTCCCAGGGCAGGTACAGCACGGGGTTAGATACAGAGTAAAGCTCCCTCTACACTGTCCCATCAAACACTCCCAGTGCAGGTACAGCACGGGGTTAGATACAGAGTAAAGCTCCCTCTACACTGTCCCATCAAACACTCCCAGGGCAGGTACAGCACGGTGTTGAGGTATTGTAGAGAGGTCACCCCTTTGAGCGGCCGGCTGGCCCCGGAGGTGTTAGGCTAGAGTTCATGACCCACGTGCCCCGGTCAGGGTTGTCCCCTCCCCCCTCCCCACCGTCGCTCTTGTGTCTAACCGAGGCCAAGAACCCCCCCGCTGCCTCTCTCGCCTCTCTCGCGTTAGCGGGCGAACTGGCGGTGCCCAGGACGCCAAGGGTCCTTACCGTGTAGCCCGGGGCGCAGATACAATGCCCGGTCTCCGTGTGGCAGGTCCCGCCGTTCAAGCACAGGCAGGGGTCCACACAGCCCACCCCGTAGAACCTCGGAGGGCAGCTCTCGTCGCACCTGGGCCCCGACCAGCCGGATTTGCACGTGCAGTCTCCCGTGACTGGGTGGCAGCTGTGGGGGGGGGCGGGGGGGAGGGGGGTGGAAACACAAGGGCGGAGACAAGATCAACGACCGGTCGCGGCGGCTGAACTGCCCTCAACGTCAACCTGCACCCCCCCCCCCCCACTCAACCTCTCATCTTCAACCTCACCCCCCTCATCGTCATCGGCAATCCCTCGGAATCGAGGAAGGCTTCCTCCCACTCTAAACGTGAGTTCTCAGGTGACTGATAAAGTGCAACACCCCCACCGACACCTGGGAGTCCCTGGCCCAAAGACCAGTCCGCCCTAAGTGGAGGAAGTGCATCCGGGAGGGCGCTGAGCACCTCGAGTCTCGTCGCCGAGAGCGTGCAGAAACCAAGCGCAGGCAGCGGAAGGAGCGTGCGGCAAACCAGTCCCACCCTCCCCTTCCCTCAATCACTGTCTGTCCCACCTGTGACAGGGACTGTGGCTCTCGTATTGGACTGTTCAGCCACCTAAGGACTCGTTTTTGGAGTGGAAACAAGTCTTCCTCGATTCTGAGGGACTGCCTATGATGATGATGTCCAGTCCAATACGAGAGCCACAGTCCCTGTCACAGGTGGGACAGACAGTGGTTGAGGGAAGGGGAGGGTGGGACTGGTTTGCCGCACGCTCCTTCCGCTGCCTGCGCTTGGTTTCTGCACGCTCTCGGCGACGAGACTCGAGGTGCTCAGCGCCCTCCCGGATGCACTTCCGCCACTTAGGGCGGACTGGTCTTTGGCCAGGGACTCCCAGGTGTCAGTGGGGGTGTTGCACTTTATCAGGGAGGTTTTGAGGGTGTCCTTGAAACGTTTCCTCTGCCCCTTTGCCGTGAAGGAGCTCCGAGTAGAGCGCTTGCTTTGGAGTCTCGTGTCTGGGTCATGCGGACAATCTGGTCCGTCCAACGGAGCTGGTCGAGTGTGGTCAGTGCTTCGATGCTGGGGATGTTGGCCTGGTCGAGGACGCTAACGTTGGTGTGTCTGTCCTCCCAGGGGATTTGTAGGATCTTGCGGAGGTATCGTTGGTGGTATTTCTCCAGCGACTTGAGGTGTCTACTGTACATGGTCCATGTCTCTGAGCCATACAGGCGGGCGGGTATCACTACAGCCCTGTAGACCATGAGCTCGGTGGCGGATTTGAGGGCCTGGTCTTCAAACACTCTTTTCCTCAAGCCCTACACCCAATATAACTGTGAGGTAATGCATCCGGGGAGAGCTAACAAGGCGAGGGAATACACATTAAATGGTCGGACACTGAGAAGTGTAGAGGAACAGAGGGACCCTGGAGTGCAGGTCCACAGATCCCTGAAGGTAGCATTCCAGGTAGATAAGATGGTTAAGAAGGCACACGGAATACTTGCCTTTATTAGCCGAGGCATAGAATACAAGAGCAGGGAGGTTATGCTTGAACTGTATAAAACACTGGTTAGGCCACAGCTGGAGTACTGCGTGCAGTTCTGGTCACCACATTACAGGAAAGATGTGATTGCACTGGAGAGGGTACAGAGGAGATTTACCTGGATGTTGCACTAGAGAGGGTACAGAGGAGATTTACCAGGGTGTTGCACTGGAGAAGGTACAGAGGAGATTTACCAGGATGTTGCACTAGAGAGGGTATAGAGGAGATTTACCAGGATGTTGCACTGGAGAGGGTACAGAGGAGATTTACTAGGATGTTGCACTAGAGAGGGTACAGAGGAGATTTACCAGGATGTTGCACTGGAGAAGGTACAGAGGAGATTTACCAGGATGTTGCACTGGAGAGGGTACAGAGGAGATTTACCAGGATGTTGCACTAGAGAGGGTACAGAGGAGATTTACCAGGATGTTGCACTAGAGAGGGTACAGAGGAGATTTACCTGGATGTTGCACTAGAGAGGGTACAGAGGAGATTTACTAGGATGTTGCACTGGAGAGGGTACAGAGGAGATTTACCAGGATGTTGCATTGGAGAGGGTACGAGGAGATTTACCAGGATGTTACCTGGACTGGGGAATTTTAGCGATGAGGAAAGATTGGATAGGCTGGGGTTATTTTCTTTGGAACAGAGGAGGCTGAGGGGAGACCTGATTGAGGTGTATAAAATGATGAGGGGCCTGGATAGAGTGGATAGGACGGACCTGTTTCCCTTGGCAGAGGGGTCAACAACCAGGGGGCACAGACTTAAAGTAATTGGGGGGAGGTTTAGAGGGGATTTGAGGGGAAATGTCTTCACCCAGAGGGTGGTGGGGGTCTGGGGTGGAACTCACGGCCTGAAAGGGTGGTAGAGGCAGAAACCCTCACCACATTTAAAAAGTACCTGGATGTACACTTGAAGTGCCGTAACCTACAGGGCTACGGACCAAGAGCGGGAAAGTGGGATTAGGCCGGGTGGCTCTTTGTCGGCCGGCGCGGGACACGATGGGCCGGAATGGCCTCCTCCCGCGGCGTAAGCTTCTAGGATTCTAGGGTTCCCGAGCCGGCTCCCTTCAGCTCCCGCCCGCTGTCCTTACGCTCTGGGACCCTGGCAGACAGAAGGGGTGGCGTTGACTCTCGGTGCGTCATCAGCATAGGTCGTCCCTCGAATCGAGGATGACTTGCTCCCACACCGAATATTCCGGATCCCGAACTACATCCTGAAGGGTGGGAGATGCCTGTGGGTGGATTTTTTTAACGTGGGGTGACCGTTGCACACCAGCCACCACACGGGCTTGACAGAGCGAGGTCTTGGTCCAGGGGCAAGGGTTAACCAGGACGACTGGAGACCAGCTCTGCTGCACGGACCCAGTGCGCTCACATATCGCACAGTGTGGGCTGGGCCCGTGCTGCCCCTGGGCCCTCGCCGCTCCTTCGCCCCGACCTCGCCGCTCCTGGTGTACCCGCCCGCGCTCCAATCACCGACCTGGACCTTGGCAACGTCCCTCTTCACTGCCGTCGCTCTCCTGCTCCCCGGAGTGGTACACCGCCACACTTCTCCTCCCGCTCCCCGGCCTACCCGATGGTGCTCTCAGGCCGGGGGTCCGCTCAGCCGGGGGTCTGCGGTAAAGCGCGCAGCATGCATGTTTACCCATCCCCCTATCTCCCCCCCCTTGCACCCACCTCTGAGTGTGTGCCGGGTCGCAGGGGCACTGCTGGTTGCAGTCATGGCCGAATAGCCCCTCGTGGCACAGCCGGTCCTGGCAGTAGCTGCCCTGGAAGCCGGCCTCACACAGGCAGACCCCGTCGATGTGCATACACTTGGCGTTGTTGAGGCAGTCACAGGACAGGCTGCAGTTCAGCCCGTACTTCCCAAACGGGCAGCTCTCCTGGCACCTAAAGAAAAGCGGGCGGGTGGGGGGGGGGGGGGAAAGAAAAGAACGACTTGCATTTATATAGCGCCTTTCACAACACCGCACATCCCGAAACGTTTTACCGCCAATGAAGCAATTTTTATTGGAGTGAGGTCGCTGTTATAACACGGCAGCTCAATTTGTGCACAGCAAGCTCCCACACACAGCAATGTGATAATGACCCGGATCATCTGTTTTAGTGATGTTGGTTGAGGAATAAATATTGGCCCCAGGACACCGGGGAGAACTCCCCCTGCTCTTCTTCCAATAGTGGCCCCGGGATCTTTTACATCCACCCGAGGGGGCAGACGGGGCCTCGGTTTAATGTCTCATCCGAAAGACGGCCCCTCCGATAGTGCGGCACTCCCTCAGTACTGCCCCTCCGACAGTGCGGCGCTCCCTCAGTACCGCCCCTCCGACAGTGCGGCACTCCCTCAGTACCGCCCCTCCGACAGTGCGGCGCTCTCTCAGAACTGCCCCTCCGACTGTGCGGTGCTCCCTCAGTACTGCCCCTCCGACAGTGTGGCGCTCCCTCAGTACCGACCCTCCGACAGTGCGGCGCTCCCTCAGTACCGCCCCTCCGACAGTGCGGCGCTCTCTCAGAACTGCCCCTCCGACAGTGTGGCACTCCCTCAGTACCACCCCTCCGACAGTGTGGCGCTCCCTCAGTACTGCCCCTCCGACAGTGCAGCGCTCCCTCAGTACGAGCACTGGGATTATGGGTTCGAGTCTCTGGAGTGGGGACTCGAACCCGTGACCTTCTAACTCAGAGGTGAGCGAGAGAGAACCAGCCACTGAGCCACGGCTGATATGGGTCATCCTATCCATCGTTACAAGTCGCCATTATACTGTTTCACCTTCCCCACGCATCCCCGCCCTCTCCTGAAGCTGTCGGGGTTCGGGTCCCGCCCACTGCCCATGCCCACCTATTCGGCTATAGAGAGCATCACAGCTGAATCTTCCCCTCCCTGATCCAGGGGATGTGGAGAACGATTATAGCCCCCTCACCTCATCCCCTCCCCACAAGTGCCCTGTTCATGATAAACTGAGGCAGCACAGGCCCAGGGGTGAGCCTGGTGTCCTCCTGGTCTTTGAGGCCCAGTAACACGACAGGCGATACATTTAGAACATCAGAAATAGGAGCAGGAGTCGGCCATTCGGCCCCTCGAGCCTGCTCCGCCATTTAATACGATCGCGGCTGATCCGATCATGGACTCAGCTCCACTTCCCCGCCCGCTCCCCATAACCCTTCACTCCCTTATCGCTCAAAAATCTGTCTATCTCCACCTTAAATATATTCAATGACCCAGCCTCCACAGCTCTCTGGGGCAGAGAATTCCACAGATTTACCACCCTCTGAGAGAAGAAATTCCTCCTCATCTCTGTCTTGAATGGGCGGCCCCTTATTCTGAGACTATGCCCCCCAGTTCTAGGGGAAACATCCTCTCTGCATCCACCCTGTCCAGCCCCCTCAGAATCTTATATGTTTCAATAAGATCACCTCTCATTCTCCTATGAGTAGAGGCCCAACATACTCAACCTTTCCTCATAAGACAACCCCCTCATCTCAGGAATCAACCGAGTGAACCTTCTCTGAACTGCCTCCAAAGCAAGTATATCCTTTCGTAAATACGGAGACCAAAACTGCACGCAGTACTCCAGGTGTGACCTCACCAATACCCTGTATAACTGTAGCAAGACTTCCCTGCTTTTATACTCCATCCCCCTTTGCAATAAAGGCCAACGTTCCATTGGCCTTCCTGATCACTTGCTGTACCTGCATACTATCCTTTTGTGTTTCATGCACAAGTACCTCCAGGTCCTGCTGTACTGCGGCACTTTGCAATTTTTCTCCATTTAAATAATAAGCATTTAAATTTCTCCATTTAAATAATAAGCAAAGAGTAGGAGTAAACGGGTACTTTTCAGAATGGCAGGCAGTGACTAGTGGGGTGCCGCAAGGTTCTGTGCTGGGGCCCCAGCTGTTTACACTGTACATTAATGATTTAGACGAGGGGATTAAATGCACTATCTCCAAATTTGCGGATGACACTAAGTTGGGTGGCAGTGTGAGCTGCGAGGAGGATGCTATTAGGCTGCAGAGTGACTTGGATAGGTTAGGTGAGTGGGCAAATGCATGGCAGATGAAGTATAATGTGGATAAATGTGAGGTTATCCACTTTAGTGGTAAAAACAGAGAGACAGACTATTATCTGAATGGTGACAGATTAGGAAAAGGGAAGGTGCAACGAGACCTGGGTGTCATGGTACATCAGTCATTGAAGGTTGGCATGCAGGTACAGCAGGCGGTTAAGAAAGCAAATGACATGTTGGCCTTCATAGCGAGGGGATTTGAGTACAGGGGCAGGGAGGTGTTGCTACAGTTGTACAGGGCCTTGGTGAAGCCACACCTGGAGTATTGTGTACAATTTTGGTCTCCTAACTTGAGGAAGGACATTCTTGCTATTGAGGGAGTGCAGCGAAGATTCACCAGACTGATTCCCGGGATGGTGGGACCTATCAAGAAAGACTGGATCAACTGGGCTTGTATTCACTGGAGTTCAGAAGAATGAGAGGGGACCTCATAGAAACGTTTAAAATTCTGACGGGTTTAGACAGGTTAGATGCAGGAATGATGTCCCCAATGTTGGGGAAGTCCAGAACCAGGGGACATAGTCTCAGGATAAGGGGTAAGCCATTTAAGACCGAGATGAGGAGAAACTTCTTCACCCAGAGAGTGGTGAACCTGTGGAATTCTCCACCACAGAAAGTAGTTGAGGCCAATACACTAAATATATTCAAAAGGGAGTTAGATGTAGCCCTTACTACTCGGGGGATCAAGGGTTATGGCGAGAAAGCAGGAATGGGGTACTGAAATTTCATGTTCAGCCATGAACTCATTGAATGGCGGTGCAGGCTAGAAGGGCTGAATGGCCTGCTCCTGCACCTATTTTCTATGTTTCTATCTTTCTATGTTTCTATGCTCTTTGATTTTTTTTCTGCCAAAGTACGTGACCTCACACTTTCCAACATTATACTCCATCTACCAAATTTTTGCCCACTCACTTAGCCTGTCTATGTCCTTTTGTAGATTTTTTGTGTCCTCCTCACACATTGCTTTTCCTCCCATCTTTGTATTGTCAGCAAACTTGGCTACGTTACACTCGGTCCCTTCTTCCAAGTCGTTAATATAGATTGTAAATAGTTGGGGTCCCAGCACTGATCCCTGCGGCATCCCACTAGTTACTGCTTGCCAACCCGAGAATGTACCATTTATCCCGACTCTCTGTTTTCTGTTAGTTAGCCAATCCTCTATCCATGCTGATATATTACCCCCAACCCCATGAACTTTTATCTTGTGCAGTAACCTTTTATGTGGCACCTTGTCAAATGCCTTCTGGAAATCCAAATACACCACATCCACTGGTTCCCCCTTTATCCACCCTGTTCGTTACATCCTCAAAGAATTCCAGCAAATTTGTCAAACATGACTTCCCCTTCATAAATCCATGCTGACAATGCCTGACCGAATTTTGCTTTTCCAAATGTCCTGCTACTGCTTCTTTAATAATGGACTCCAACATTTTCCCAACCACAGATGTTAGGCTAACTGGTCTATAGTTTCCTGCTTTTTGTCTGCCTCCTTTTTTAAATAGGGGCGTTACATTTGCTGTTATGCTAATATATTATCCCCAACACCGTGAGCTTTTATCTTGTGCAGTAACATTTTATGTGGCACCTTGTCAAATGCCTTCTGAATGTCCAAATACATCACATCCACTGGTTCCCCCTTTATCCAACATTCCATTTGCCTTCTGGATCACTTGCTGTACCTGCGTGCTAACTTTTTGTGTTCTGTGCACAAGTACCCCCAGGTCCCTCTGTACTGCAGCATTCTGTAATCTCTCCCCATTTAGCTAGTGATTTGCTGCTCTCCAGTTCCCAGTCGATCCCTACTGGAGAGGAGCAGGAGGGGTGGAGGATGGCAGATTTAAGGGGGAGTGAGAAGGAGACAGTATACGGAGCGAACCTCACCTTATTCCTGTGTAGCCTGCAGTGCAGTGGCATTGACCTGTGGCACGATGACACTCCCCACCATTGTGGCAATGACATTGCTGGGTACAGTTCATTCCGAACCTATCCTGAGGGCAAGGCAGAGTGCAGACTGAGCCCTGGGGCCATCCGCAGGTGGAGGGGGAATGGGGAGAAACAGAAAACAAAACGGCATTAGATGTCCAACAACGTATAGTGGATACTAAAGAGCGGAGAGCAAAGGGGAGAGCGAGAACACGAGTTTAAGGCCTTTGTGAGACCACACTTGGGAGTACTGTGCAGACATTGATGACGAGATCCAACACCGCCTCCAGTGCACCAGTGCAGCCTTTGGCCGCCTGAGGAAAAGAGTGTTTGAAGACCAGGCCCTCAAATCTGCCACCAAGCTCATGGTCTACAGGGCTGTAGTAATACCCGCCCTCCTGTATGGCTCAGAGACATGGACCATGTACAGTAGCCACCTTAAGTCGCTGGAGAAATACCACCAACGATGTCTCCGCAAGATCCTACAAATTCCCTGGGAGGACAGACGCACCAACGTTAGCGTCCTCGACCAGGCCAACATCCCCAGCATCGAAGCACTGACCACACTCGACCAGCTCCGCTGGGCAGGGCCACATTGTCCACATGCCCCCCGACACGAGACTCCCAAAGCAAGCGCTCTACTCGGAACTCCTTCACGGCAAACGAGCCAAAGGTGGGCAGAGGAAACGTTACAAGGGACCACCCTCAAAGCCTCCCTGGTAAAGTGCAACATCCCCACCGACACCTGGGAGTCCCTGGCCCAAAGACCAGTCCGCCCTAAGTGGAGGAAGTGCATCCGGGAGGGCGCTGAGCACCTCGAGTCTCGTCGCCGAGAGCGTGCAGAAAGCAAGCGCAGGCAGCGGAAGGAGCGTGCGGCAAACCAGTCCCACCCTCCCCTTCCCTCAACCACTGTCTGTCCCACCTGTGACAGGGACTGTGCCTCTCGTATTGGACTGTTCAGCCACCTGAGGACTCATGTTAAGAGTGGAAGCAAGTCTTGCTCGACTCCGAGGGACTGCCTATGATAATGATGACTGCGCACCTTGGTTCACTAGACTGATTCCTGGGATGAGAGGGCTGTCTTATGATGAGAGATTGAGCAGACTGGGCCGATACTCTCTGGAGGTTCGAAGAATGAGAGGTGATCCCATTAAAACACACAAGATTCTGAGGGGGATTGACAGGGTAGATGCAGGGAGGGTGTTTCCTCCGGGCTGGGGAGTCTAGAACCAGGGGTCACAGTCTCAGGATAAGGGGTCGGCCATTTAGGACTGAGATGAGGAGGAATGTCTTCGCTCAGAGGGTGGTGAATCTTTGGGATTCTCTGCCCCAGAGGGCTGTGGAGGCTCAGTCGTTGAGTATATTCAAGGCTGAGATCGATAGATTTTTGGAGTCTAGGGGAATCAAGGGATATGGGGATCGGTCGGGAAAGTGGAGTTGAGGTCGATGATCAGCCGTGACCTTATTAAATGGCGGAGCAGGCTCGAGGGGCCGAATGGCCGACTCCTGCTTCTAATTCTTATGTTCTTATGAGAGGGAGCAGAAAATTAGAGGGTTATACAGCAGTGAGTATTTTAGTCTCTCTCTCAAGAAGTGGCCCTCCACTAGGGGTGAGGGGTCATAACATCAGGACTGTGTGACCCTCAGGGGTGAGGGGTCACTGACATCAGGACTGTGTGACCCTCAAGGGTGATGGGTCACTGACGTCAGGACTGTGTGACCCTCAGGGGTGAGGGGTCACTGACATCAGGACTGTGTGACCCTCAGGGGTGAGGGGTCATAACAGCAGGACTGTTTGACCTGTGGGGTGAAGGGTCACTGACGTCAGGACTGTTTGACCTGTGGGGTGAAGGGTCACTGACGTCAGGACTGTTTGACCTGTGGGGTGAAGGGTCACTGACGTCAGGACTGTTTGACCTGTGGGGTGAAGGGTCACTGACATCAGGACTGCGTGACCCTCAGGGGTGAGGGGTCACTGACATCAGGACTGTGTGACCCTCAGGGGTGAGGGGTCATAATAGCAGGATTGTTTGACCTGTGGGGTGAAGGATCACTGACATCAGGACTGTTTGACACTCAGGGGTGAGGGGTCACTGTCATCAGGACCTTGCGATTAGGTACGGCGGGAAATTAAAATCCGAGGCACGAAAAGGCCTCGAAATGAAAGCCACGAGCGTTGGATGAGGTCGCAAGCAATGGCGGCTGGTTGGTGCACGGCGTTAGTACATTAATCGTATCCCCCGCCCCCTGGCCCACGACCCCCGACTCCCCGAACTCACCGTCCAGCCCGCGGGGCAGAGGCACGGCCCTCCTGCGGGGCGACAGACGCCGCCATTTTGACACGGGCAGTGGGGACCGCACGTTCGCTGCCCATCTGATCCCGGGCAGAGCAGCTCGCATCTGAAGGAGAATTGAAGTTAAAAAAAAGACACTGCACACTGAGAGGCCTCAGGCTGCATTTTACCTCAAACTCCCAGCAACCATCGCGAGGCAGACAGGCGCACAATCGACACGCAGCGCCCCCTGTGGCGGGAGGGGTGGGGTGGGGGGGGGGAGTATACGGGGGTGGGGTGGAGGGGTTGCATGTGACATCTTTAGACACAGGCACGCACTCCACAAGATGGCTGCTCACAGAATTGTGATCATGTGACCTTGCCGCATGATCTGTTATTGTCATTACATCGGCAGTCCACTAGATGGGGCTCCCACGGTGCTCGATCCACCTCCGCGATTCACCACGTGGCGAGGGATCTCGGAGCGGTGCGGTCGGGGGAGGGCACGGTGGGGGCAAGGGGAGGCGGGGCAGAGGTGCCCCGTGAGGGCGGGCATCATTTTGGACGGGACGCTCTTCTTCCGACTCAATCGATCGTCTGCGAGCACGTGCAAGTTTTTTTTCCCCACGCGCTTTCCCAGTACGGAGCACAGATCAAGTAGGTTGAGGCTTGGGGGGGAGAGGGGAGATTGTTGGTGGGAGGGGGGGGAGCTGAACTTCCATTGAATGAAAAAATAACTGAGAGGTGGGGGGGGGAGTTTTCAGCAACTCTGGGCCCACCCTCTCCAATTTTGAACTGGGCTTGTAGAAACCACGCTAATTCCCACGGTCAGGATGGGGCAAGTAATGGGGGTGATCAACGCCCCATGAGGTTAAGGCCTCCCCCTCCCCCCTCCCCGAACACACATCTTCCCGATTGAGCTACCCCTCCCTTGCCTTCCGCTCATCATCGGCAGTCCCTCGGAATCGAGGAAGACTTGCCTCCACTCTTAACATGAGTCCTTAGGTGGCTGAACAGTCCAATACGAGAGCCACGGTCCCTGTCACAGGTGGGACAGGCAGTGGTTGAGGGAAGGGGAGGGTGGGACTGGTTTGCCGCACGCTCCTTCCGCTGCCTGCGCTTGGTTTCTGCACGCTCTCGGCGACGAGACTCGAGGTGCTCAGCGCCCTCCCGGATGCACTTCCTCCACTTAGGGCGGACTGGTCTTTGGGCCAGGGACTCCCAGGTGTCGGTGGGGATGTTGCACTTTACCAGGGAGGCTTTGAGGGTGGTCCCTTGTAACGTTTCCTCTGCCCACCTTTGGCTCGTTTGCCGTGAAGGAGTTCCGAGTAGAGCGCTCGCTTTGGGGAGTCTCGTGTCGGGGGCATGCGGACAATGTGGCCCTGCCCAGCGGAGCTGGTCGAGTGTGGTCAGTGCTTCGATGCTGGGGATGTTGGCCTGGTCGAGGACGCTAACGTTGGTGTGTCTGTCCACTATAAGTTCCCATCTTGGTCCCAAACACTATGGAAACCACCCCCCCACCTCCTCTTCACCCCAACCCCCACCATCTTCCTAAGCCTCCTCATTTTTAAAATTCATTCCTGGGATGTGGGCATCGCTGGCAAGGCCGGCATTTATTGCCCATCCCTAGTTGCCCTTTGAGAAGGTGGTGGTGAGCTCCTTCTTGAACCGCTGCAGTCCGTGTGGTGAAGGTGCTCCCACAGTGCTGTTAGGGAGGGAGTTCCAGGATTGTGACCCAGCGACGATGAAGGAACGGCCGATATATTCCCAAGTCGGACTGACTAGGGAGTGTCAGCCTGGATTTATGTGCTCAAGTCCCTGAAGTGGGGACTTCAACCCACAACCTTCTGACTCAGAGGCCAGGGTACTGCCCACTGAGCCACGGGCTCGAGCGGCTGAATGTGCCCTTGTTCCCAGGTTCCTTTGCAACACGGTTGGGGGGTGTTCGAGTCACGGGCTGCAAACCAGGAAGTAAAAAGCAGTTTTTAATCCTTCACGATTAGGAGCTGGAGCGCTGGTTCCCCGAGATTCACCGTCCCAAGAAGCGGAGAAGGGGGGGATGGTTTCGAAAACGCGGCACGCATTTTCCTGTCCCGGCGCAGACCGAACGCAAAGCACGAGGAACGGCATCGCGCCAAACGGCGGCACTCACAGTCCGCCGGCGGTCCCCTCGGCGCAGCGGCACTCCCCGGTCACGTGGTCGCAAGCCGCTCCGTGCCGGCACCGGCAGCGGCTGAGACAGCCCCGCCCGTAGGTCCCAGGGCGGCAGGGGTCCTGGCAGGCCGCGCCCTCGTAGCCGGCGCTGCAGGAGCAGCCGCCGGTGTGCGGATCGCACCGCGCTCCGTTACCGCACGCGCACAGCTCGGTGCAGTTAGGTCCCCACATCCGGTCCGAGCACGCTGAGAGAGATCGGGAGAGAGCGAGATAACATCAGACACAATTCAACAGGTCCCCGCCTGTAATAGTGCCGCGCTCGCTCAGTACCGCCCCTCCGACAGTGCGGTGCTCCCTCAGTACCGCCCCTCCGACAGTGCGGCACTCCCTCAGTACCGCCCCTCCGACAGTGCGGCACTCCCTCAGTACCGCCCCTCCGACAGTGCGGCACTCCCTCAGTACCGCCCCTCCGACAGTGCGGCACTCCCTCAGTACCGCCCCTCCGACAGTGCGGCGCTCCCTCAGTACTGCCCCTCCGACAGTGCGGCGCTCCCTCAGTACTTCCCCTCCGACAGTGCGGCGCTCCCTCAGTACTGCCCCTCCGACAGTATGGCGCTCCCTCAGTACTCCCCTCCGACAGTGCGGCGCTCCCTCAGTACTGCCCCTCCGACAGCGCAGTATGGCGCTCCCTCAGTACTGCCCCTCCGACAGTGCGGCACTCCCTCAGTACCGCCCCTCCAACAGTGCGGCGCTCCCTCAGTACTGCCCCTCCGACAGTGCGGCGCTCCATCGGTACTTGCACTGGGAGTGTGGGCCTGGATTACGGGCTGAAGTCCCTGGAGTGGAGACTCAAATCCACAATCTTCTGACTCGGAGGCGAGAGAGCGAGAGAGAGAGCTGTCCACTGAGCCTCGGTCTGACAAATAATTCTTGTTGCCGAGGAATCAGAAGCAGATTGAGGTCGTTCTGGAAAGATTGCGGCCTGTGGGTCGGACGTCCTGCGATGGGATTGGAGTGAAGGCGAGGAGCATGGTGCTTACGGGAGGAGCGGGTTAACTGGAGGCAGAGAGTTCCCGGGAAGTAAACAGGCGTTCGCTCGGCCTACTGCTGGTCCGCGGGGACAGGCCCTACGTGGGAACAGTCTGCCCTTTGACCCTGAATGACAAACAAAGCTCCAATCGCTCTGTCCATGACCACGGCAGCGACGCACTTCGAGGGAGCATGTGCTGATAGCGGGCGGGAACTTGCCGTGTGTGTGGTCAGGAGCTGAAGAATGCCGGCCTGAGAATCATGGAACCACAGAGATTTACAGCGCGGAAGGAGGCCATTCGGCCCATCGTGTCCGCGCCGGCCGACAAAGAGCCACCCAGCCTAATCCCACTTTCCCGCTCTCGGTCCGTAGCCCTGTAGGTTACGGCACTTCAAGTGCACATCCAAGTACTTTTTAAATGTGGTGAGGGTTTCTGCCTCTACCACCCTTTCAGGCAGTGAGTTCCACCCCAGACCCCACCACCCTCTGGGTGAAGACATTTCCCCTCAAATCCCCTCTAAACCTCCCCCCAATTACTTTAAATCCCTGCCCCCTGCTTGTTGACCCATTCTGCTGAGGGAAACAGGCCCTTTCTATCCACTCTATAAGAACGTAAGAAATAGGAGCAGGAGTCGGCCATTCGGCCCCTCGAGCCTGCTCCGCCATTTAATACGATCATGGCTGATCCGGTCATGGACTCAGCTCCACTTCCCTGCCCGCCCCCTTATCCCCTTATCGGTTAAGAAACTGTCTATTTCTGTCTTAAATTTATTCAATGTCCTAGCTTCCACAGCTCTCTGAGGCAGCGAATTCCACAGATTTACAACCCTCTGAGAGAAGAAATTTCTCCTCATCTCGGTTTTAAATGGGAGGCCCCTTATTCTAAGACCATGCCCCCTAGTTCTAGTCTCCTCCATCAGTGGAAACATCCTCTCTGCATCCACCTTGTCAAGCCCCCTCATAATCTTATACGTTTCGATAAGATCACCTCTCATTCTTCTGAATTCCAATGAGTAGAGGTCCAACCTACTCAACCTTTCCTCATAAGTCAACCCCCTCATCCTCTGAATCAACCGAGTGAACCTTCTCTGAACTGCCTCCAAAGCAAGTATATCCTTTCGTAAATATGGAAACCAAAACTGCACGCAGTACTCCAGGTGTGGCCTCACCAATACCTTATATAGCAGCAGAGCAGGTCTCCAGTCGTCCTGGTTAACCCTTGCCCCTGGACCAAGACCTCGCTCTGTCAAGCCCGTGTGGTGGCTGGTGTACAACGGTCACCCCACGTTAAAAAAATCCACCCACAGGCATCTTCCACCCTTCAGGATGTAGTTCGGGACCCGGAATATTAGGTCCTTCATTGAAACATCTGGGAACTCATTCCTTTTCGGCGTGAAAACAAATTATCCTCGTTTCGAGGGACCGCCTATGATGACCTTATATAGCTGTAGTAAGACTTCTCTGCTTTTATACTCCATCCCCTTTCCAATAAAGACCAAGATATCATTGGCCTTCCTGATCACTTGCTGTACCTGCATACTAACCTTTTGTGTTTCATGCACAAGTACCCCCGGGTCCCACTGTACTGCGGCACTTTGCAATCGTTCTCCATTTAAATAGTAACTTGCTCTTTGATTTTTTTCTGCCAAAGTGCATGACCTCACACTTTCCAACATTATACTCCATCTGCCAAATTTTTGCCCACTCACTTAGCCTGTGTATGTCCTTTTGCAGATTTTTTGTGTCCTCCTCACACATTGCTTTTCCTCCCATCTTTGTATCGTCAGCAAACTTGGCTACGTTACACTCAGTCCCTTCTTCCACGTCATTAATGTAGATTGTAAATAGTTGGGGTCCCAGCACTGATCCCTGCGGCACTCCTCCAGTTACTGGTTGCCAACCCAAGAATGAACCATTTATCCCGACTCTCTATTTTCTGTTCGTTAGCCAATCCTCTATCCATGCTAATATATTACCCCCAACCCCGTGAACTTTTATCTTGTGCAGTAACCTTTTATGTGGCACCTTGTCAAATGCCTTCTTGGCCCCTCATAATTTTATACACCTCAATCAGGTCTCTCTCTGACAGCATTTGCTGAACTGGACGAGAGGGGGAACTGAGGTACAGCAGAAAGGACTGAGATACATCAGAGGGGGAAATAGGTCATTTTCATCATCATAGGCAGTCCCTCGGAATCGAGGAAGACTTGCTTCCACTCTTAACATGAGTCCTTAGGTGGCTGAACAGTCCAATAGGACAATTACAGTCCCTGTCACAGGTGGGACAGACAGCGGTTGAGGGAAGGGGAGGGTGGGACTGGTTTGCCGCACGCTCCTTCCTCTGCCTGCGCTTGGTTTCTGCACGCTCTCGGCGACGAGACTCGAGGTGCTCAGTGCCCTCCCAGATGCACCTCCTCCACTTAGGGCGGACTGGTCTTTGGCCAGGGACTCCCAGGTGTCGGTGGGGATGTTGCACTTTATCAGGGAGGCTTTGAGGGTGTCCCTGTAACGTTTCCTCTGCCCGCCTTTGGCTCGTTTGCCGTGAAGGAGTTCCGAGTAGAGCGCTTACTTTGGGAGTCTCGTGTCGGGGCATGCGGACAATGTGGCCCTGCCCAGCGGAGCTGGTCGAGTGTGGTCAGTGCTTCGATGCTGGGGATGTTGGCCTGGTCGAGGATGCTAACGTTGGTGCGTCTGTCCTCCCAGGGGATTTGTAGGATCTTGCAGAGACATCGTTGGTGGTATTTCTCCAGCGGGGGAATACCAGAGGGGACTGAGGTACACCAGAGAGTGAAAGAGGTATTCCAGAGGGGGACAGAGAGAATACAGAGGAGACTTACAGCAGGAACTGAGTTGCAAAGCCCTCATCAACAGGAGCATCTTTATAATAGTCTAGTTGATCTCTTAAGGCCATCGAATGTCACAGCACAGGAGGAGGCCATTCGGCCCATCATGCCTGTGCCGGCTCTGTGGTGGCTGGGGCGGGAAATGAGTCCCACTGCCCCGATGTTAAGATCAGGTGGTTAAGAAGGCATATGGAATACTTGCCTTTATTAGCCGAGGCATAGAATACAAGAGCAGGGAGGGTTATGCTTGAACTGTATAACACACTGGTTAGGCCACAGCTGGAGTACTGTGTGCAGTTCTGGTCACCACATTACAGGAAAGATGTGATTGCACTGGAGAGGGTACAGAGGAGATTTACCAGGATGTTGCACTAGAGAGGGTACAGAGGAGATTTACCAGGATGTTGCACGAGAGAGGGTGCAGAGGAGATTTACCAGGATGTTGCACTAGAGAGGGTACAGAGGAGATTTACCAGGATGTTGCACTAGAGAGGGTACAGAGGAGATTTACCAGGATGTTGCACTAGAGAGGGTACAGAGGAGATTTACCAGGATGTTGCACTGGAGAGGGTACAGAGGAGATTTACCAGGATGTTGCACTGGAGAGGGTACAGAGGAGATTTACCAGGATGTTGCACTAGAGAGGGTACAGAGGAGATTTACCAGGATGTTGCACTAGAGAGGGTACAGAGGAGATTTACCAGGATGTTGCACTAGAGAGGGTACAGAGGAGATTTACCAGGATGTTGCACTAGAGAGGGTACAGAGGAGATTTACCAGGATGTTGCACTGGAGAGGGTACAGAGGAGATTTACCAGGATGTTGCACTGGAGAGGGTACAGAGGAGATTTACCAGGATGTTGCACTGGAGAGGGTACAGAGGAGATTTACCAGGATGTTACCTGGACTGGAGAATTTTAGCGATGAGGAAAGATTGGATAGGCTGGGGTTGTTTTCTTTGGAACAGAGGAGGCTGAGGGGAGACCTGATTGAGGTGTATAAAATGATGAGGGGCCTGGATAGAGTGGATAGGACGGACCTGTTTCCCTTGGCAGAGGGGTCAACAACCAGGGGGCATAGATTTAAAGTAATTGGGGGGAGGGTTAGAGGGGATTTGAGGGGAAATGTCTTCACCCAGAGGGTGGTTAGGGTCTGGGGTGGAACTCACTGCCTGAAAGGGTGGTAGAGGCAGAAACCCTCACCACATTTAAAAAGTACCTGGATGTGCACTTGAAGTGCCGTAACCTACAGGGCTACGGACTGAGAGCGGGAAAGTGGGATTAGTCTGGGTGGCTCTTTGTCGGCCAGTGCGGACACGATGGGCCGAAATGGCCTCCTTCCGCGCTGTAAATTTCTATGATTCTTGAGGGAGAGTGAGGTACAGCAACAACTTGCTGCTGAAGCCCTCAACCGTGCCTCTGTTACCTCCAGACTTGACTATTCCAACACACTTCTGGTCGGCCTCCCACGTTCTACCCGATGTAAACTAGAGGTGATCCAAAACCCGGCTGCCCCGTGTCCTAACTCGCACCGAGTCCCACTCACCCATCACCCCCTGTGCTCACTGCCCCGTGTCCGAACTCGCACCGAGTCCCACTCACCCATCACCCCCTGTGCTCACTGCCCCGTGTCCTAACTCACACCAGGTCCCACTCACCCATCACCCCCTGTGCTCACTGCCCCCGTGTCCTAACTCGCACCGAGTCCCGCTCACCCATCACCCCCTGTGCTCGCTGCCCCCGTGTCCTAACTCGCACCAGGTCCCACTCACCCATCACCCGCTGTGCTCGCTGCCCCCGTGTCCTAACTCGCACCGAGTCCCGCTCACCCATCACCCCCTGTGCTCGCTGCCCCGTGTCCTAACTCTCACCGAGTCCCGCTCACCCATCACCCCCTGTGCTCACTGCCCCGTGTCCTAACTCGCACCGAGTCCCACTCACCCATCACCTCCTGTGCTCGCTGCCCCCGTGGCCTAACTTGCACCGAGTCCCGCTCACCCATCACCCCCTGTGCTCGCTGCCCCGTGGCCTAACTCGCACCGAGTCCCACTCACCCATCACCCCCTGTGCTCACTGCCCCGTGTCCCCTAACTCGCACCGAGTCCCGCTCACCCATCACCCCCTGTGCTCGCTGCCCCGTGGCCTAACTCGCACCGAGCCCCGCTCACCCATCACCACCTGTGCTCGCTGCCCCGTGTCCTAACTCGCACCGAGTCCCACTCACCCATCACCCCCTGTGCTCGCTGCCCCGTGGCCTAACTCGCACCGAGTCCCGTTCACCCATCACCCGCTGTGCTCGCTGACCTACCTTGGATCCCGGTTAAGCAACGCCTCGATTTTAAAATTCTCATCCTTGTTTACAAATCCCTCCATGGCCCCTACACCCCTCCCTATCTCTGTAACCTCCTCCAGCCCCTACACCCCTCCCTATCTCGGTAACCTCCTCCAGCCCTTACATCCCTCCCTATCTCTGTAACCTCCTCCAGCACCTACACCCCTCCCTATCTCTAACTTCCTCCAGCCCCTACACCTCTCCCTATCTCTGTAACCTCCTCCAGCCCTTACATCCCTCCTTATCTCTGTAATCTCCTCCAGCACCTACACCCCTCCCTATCTCTAACCTCCTCCAGCCCCTACACCCCTCCCTATCTCTGTAACCTCCTCCAGCCCCTACACCGCTCCCTATCCCTGTAACCTCCTCCAGCCCCTACACCCCTCCCTATCTCTAACCTCCTCCAGCCCCTACACCCCTCTCTATCTCTGTAACCTCCTCCAGCCCCTACACCCCTCCCTATCTCTGTAACCTCCTCCAGCCCCTACACCCCTCCCTATCCCTGTAACTCCTCCAGCCCCTACACCCCTCCCTATCTCTAACCTCCTCCAGCCCCTGCACCCCTCTCTATCTCTGTAACCTGCTCCAGCCCCTACACCCCTCCCTATCCCTGTAACCTCCTCCAGCCCCTACACCCCTCCCTATCTCTAACCTCCTCCAGCCCCTACATCCCTCTCTATCTCTGTAACCTCCTCCAGCCCCTACACCCCTCCCTATCTCTGTAACCCCCTCCAGCCCCACAACCCCCCGAGAACTCTGCGCTCCTCTAATTCTGGCCGCTTGAGCATCCCCTGATTTCCATCGCTCCACCATCGGTGGCCGTGCCTTCAGCTGCCTGGGCCCCAAGCTCTGGAACTCCCTCCCTAAACCTCTCCGCCTCGCTCTCCTCCTTTAAGACGCTCCTCAAAACCGACCTCTTTGACCCAGCTTCTGGTCGCCTGTCCCTAATATCTCCTCCTGTGGCTCGGGGGCAATTTTTTCTGATGACGCACTTTGGGATGTGCTGAAGAGGTGAGAGGCGCGAGAGGAATGCAGGCTCTTTCGTCAGTGCACGTTCCGACACAATTATTTTCACACTTACGGCTGGAACAGTCCGTACCCCGCCAACCAGGCTCGCATTGACACCTGTCGGGCCCGACACATCGGCCATGAACGCACTCCTGGGTACACCGGGCTGTGAATAACAAAAAAACATACATAAGAAATAGGAGCAGGAGTCGGCCATTCGGCCCCTCGAGCCTGCTCCGCCATTCAATAAGATCACTTCCCCGCCAGCTCCCCATAACTCCTTCACGGCAAGCGAGCCCCAGGTGGGTAGAGGAAACATTACAAGGGACACCCTCAAAGCCTCCCTAATAAAGTGCAACATCCCCACCGACACCTGGGAGTCCCTGGGCCAAAGACCAGTCCGCCCCTAAGTGGAGGAAGTGCATCCGGGAGGGCGCTGAGCACCTCGAGTCTCGTCGCCGAGAGCGTGCAGAAACCAAGCGCAGGCAGCGGAAGGAGCGTGTGGCAAACCAGTCCCACCCTCCCCTTCCCTCAACCCCTGTCTGTCCCACCTGTGACAGGGACTGTGGCTCTCGCATTGGGCTGTTCAGCCACCTGAGGTCTCATGTTAAGAGTGGAAGCAAGTCTTCCTCGATTCCGAGGGACTGCCTATGACGATGATAATGAGTCATTGCAATCTTGCCGTCCGGAGGAGGTGGGGGTCCCCAATGGAGTCATCCCTTTATCTATTGGGGACTTGGCCTGGAGGGTGTTGTACGGGGCAGTCCCGTGCAATCGGTTCTTAAGTCGGTTCACGGACTCCCAGGCCGCCTGCAATTTACAGATTGGATAGGCTGGGTTTGTTCTCATTGGAACAGAGGAGGCTGAGAGGCGACCTCGTTGAGATGTATAAAATTTTGAGGGGCCTGGATATAGTGGATAGCAAGAGTCTATTTCCATTGGTGGAGAGGTCAATTACGAGGGGACTTAGTTTTAAGGTGGTTGGTGGAAGGTTCAGAGGGGATTTGAGGGGAAGCTTCTTTACGCAGAGGGTTGTGGGGATCTGGAACTCACTGCCTGGAAGAGTGGTGATTGGAGAAACCCTCACCACTTTTAAGAGATGGTTGGATGGGCACTTGAAGTGCAGTAACCTGCAGGGTTACGGACCGAGAGCTGGTAATTGGGATTAGACTGGATGACCTCTTGCTGGCTGGCGCAGATATAATGGTAAGTACTGCAGGGAATCGAATACGGCCAGGGTGATCTCCTGGACTAGTGTCGATCGCCTGGATGGGTCGGAGAGGAATTTTCCCAAGATTTTTTTCTCCCTAAATTGGCCTGGGTTTTTATCTGGTTTTTCCCTCTCCCAGGGGATCACATGGCTCTGGTCGGGGTGGAGTGTACAATGTTTCAGTGTAAGGGGTGTCGCAGTTGTGTGAGGCGGACTGGTTGGGCCGGGTTCTCTTTGCCTTTCCATCATTGTTCGTAGGTTTATATGTAACCTTCAGGGCTGCTGACCGAGGGCCGTGTGGCTCTTTGTCGGCCGGCACGGACACGATGGGCCGGAATGGCCTCCTTCTGCGCTGTAAATTTCTATGTTTACACGTGTCTGTGCAGTGTGTGAGGTTGCAGTCCCTCTCCCATTATTTGAAGGGGCTGCTCCTCAAATTCTGGTTGCACTTCAGTCCCACAGTCCTGATCTTTGGGCACCCTGTGCAGGGGGGAGCGGGCAGGTCGGAAGGCCTCCTCGTAAGACTGCTCCTGGGCACGGCCAAGGGGGCCATCAGCCGGTCCAGGCAGCGGGCGGTCGAGGGGGTCGTTCAGCCCGACTGCCTGCCTCTCTTCCGCGGTTACATCCGAGCCAGGGCGTCCCTGGAGATGGAGCACGCGGTGTCCACCTGTATGCTCGCGGCCTTCCGCGAGAGGTGGGCGCTGGAGTGCATCATCACACCGCCTTTTTGAACTGCTGCAGCCCCGTGTGGTGAAGATGCTCCCACAGCTGACTTTCTCGTAGTGCTTTGGTACAGAGTGTCTCACTGGGCCATTTCAGAGGGCAGTTAAGAGTCAACCACATCGCTGTGAACCATGTACAGTAGACACCTCAAGTCGCTGGAGAAATAACACCAACGATGTCTCCGCAAGATCCTACAAATCCTCTGGGAGGACAGATGCACCAACGTTAGCGTCCTCGACCAGGCCAACATCCCCAGCATCGAAGCACTGACCACACTCGACCAGCTCCGCTGGGCAGGGCCACATTGTCCACATGCCCCGACACGAGACTCCCAAAGCAAGCGCTCTACTCGGAACTCCTTCACGGCAAGCGAGCCAAAGGTGGGCAGAGGAAACGTTACAAGGGACCACCCTCAAAGCCTCCCTGATAAAGTGCGACATCCCCACCGACACCTGGGAGTCCCTGGCCAAAGACCAGTCCGCCCTAAGTGGAGGAACTGCATCCGGGAGGGCGCTGAGCACCTCGAGTCTCGTCGCCAAGAGCGTGCAGAAACCAAGCGCAGGCAGCGGAAGGAGCGTGCGGCAAACCAGTCCCACCCTCCCCTTCCCTCAACCACTGTCTGTCCCACCTGTGACAGGGACTGTGGCTCTCGTATTGGACTGTTCAGCCACCTGAGAACTCACTGTTAGAGTGGAAGCAAGTCTTCCTCGATTCCGAGGGACTGCCTATGATGATGATGATGATGATGGGTCTGGAGTCACATATCGGTCCAGACCGGGTAAGGGCGGCAGATTTTGCTCATTAGTCAAGCAGTTGAGTTTTTACGACAATCCAACAATTTCATGGTCACCATTACTGATACCAGCTTTTTATTCCACGTTTATTTGAACAGAATTTTATTAAAGTTCCCCAGGTACCCTCACCAGATCACTAGTCCAGGTCTCTCGATTATTGCTCCAGTAACAGGATACTCCGCCGCTGATCTTTTGAGCAGTGGGAGTTAGGACACCGCCCCTCCCTCAGCCCCCCGTCCCTCAGCCTCCCCTCCCTCAGCCCCCCTCTCCCTCAGCCTCCCCTCCCTCAGCTCCCTCTCCCTCAGCCCCCCGTCCCTCAGCCTCCCCTCCCTCAGCCCCCCTCTCCCTCAGCCTCCCCTCCCTCAGCTCCCTCTCCCTCAGCCCCCCTTCCCTCAGCCTCCCCTCCCTCAGCCTCCCCTCCCTCAGCCCCCCTCTCCCTCAGCCTCCCCTCCCTCAGCTCCCTCTCCCTCAGCCTCCCCTCCCTCAGCTCCCTCTCCCTCAGCCCCCCCCTCCCTCAGCCCCCCCTCCCTCAGCCTCCCCTCCCTCAGCCCCCCTCTCCCTCAGCCTCCCCTCCCTCAGCTCCCTCTCCCTCAGCCCCCCTCTCCCTCAGCCTCCCCTCCCTCAGCCCCCCTCCCTCAGCCCCCCCTCCCTCAGCTCCCTCTCACTCAGCCTCCCCTCCCTCAGCCTCATGGAGTCAGCCCCCTCTTCCCTCAGCCTCCCCTCCCTCAGCCTCCCCTCCCTCAGCCTCCCCTCCCTCAGCCCCTCCTCCCTCAGCCTCCCCTCCCTCAGCCTCCCCTCCCTCAGCCTCCCCCTCCCTCAGCCTCCCCTCCCTCAGCCTCCCTTCTCTCAGCCTCCCCTCCCTCAGCCTCCCCTCCCTCAGCCTCCCCCTCCCTCAGCCTCACGGAGTCAGCCTCCCCTCCCTCAGCCTCCCCTCCCTCAACCTTCACTCCCTCAGCCCGTCCTCCCTCAGCCTCCCCTCCCTCAGCCTCCCCTCCCTCAGCCTCCCCCTCCCTCAGCCTCACGGAGTCAGCCTCCCCTCCCTCAGCCTCCCCTCCCTCAGCCTCCCCTCCCTCAGCCTTCACTCCCTCAGCCCGTCCTCCCTCAGCCTCCCCTCCCTCAGCCTCTCCCTCCCTCAGCCTCCCGGAGTCAGCCCCAGGCCGGGCCTCCACCGAGCACCGCTTCCTGCCTGA
The DNA here is from genome assembly GCF_044704955.1 of Pristiophorus japonicus. Taxonomy (NCBI): domain Eukaryota; kingdom Metazoa; phylum Chordata; class Chondrichthyes; family Pristiophoridae; genus Pristiophorus; species Pristiophorus japonicus. The sequence continues at coordinate 11,341,842 of NC_092006.1, forward strand.
GCCTGTGGTATTTCCTTCCCACGTTTCCCCTGACACGCGGTGGGCTGTAACCCTGGCGACGGGCCTTCCCCTGGGCTGCCCAGTAACTGCGAAAACACGGTGCACAATTCCAGGCCTTAATCTGTCCTCAGGGGAAGGAAAGGCCAATATCTCTGAGCGACATAGGCCCGACATCGGATAAAACACTTCCTGAGGTCAGAGGGAGATCAGCCTGGCTTTCTGCTTCACTTAAACCGGAAAATGTGGACTGAAAGAATTGGAGTCTCCCCCCATCAGGGCCCCTTTTAAGAACATAAGAAATAGGAGCAGGAGTCGGCCATTCGGCCCCTCGAGCCTGCTCCGCCATTTAATACGATCATGGCTGATCCGATCATAGACTCAGCTCCACTTCCCCGCCCGCTCCCCATAACCCTTCACTCCCTTATCGCTCAAAAATCTGTCTATCTCCACCTTAAATATATTCAATGTCCCGGCTTCCACAGCTCTCTGGGACAGAGAATTCCACAGATTTACAACCCTCCGAGAGAAGAAATTCCTCCTCATCTCAGTTTTAAATGGGCGGCCCCTTATTCTAAGACCATGCCCTCTAGTTCTAGTCTCCCCCATCAGTGGAAACATCCTCTCTGCATCCACCTTGTCAAGCCCCCCTCATAATCTGATACGTTTCGATAAGATCACCTCTCATTCTTCTAAACTCCAATGAGTAGAGGCCCAACCTCCTCAACCTTTCCTCATAAGGCAACCCCCTCATCTCCGGAATCAACCGAGTGAACCTTCTCTGAACTGCCTCCAAAGCAAGTATATCCTTTCGTAAATACTGAGATCAAAACTGTACGCAGGGAGTCTCGCCATCAGGGACCCCATAAAGAGTGTTTGATTTTAAAATCGACAATGAAAATGTATATATTTTATATTTTATACTTATTAATATCTCATGAAAGATCTTAAATCACTTCATTAACTTTCGATCGATGACCCCCTTTACCCAGGGACCAGGGAGGAGGGCCTTCAGTGACGGGGAGAGACTGGAGAAGCCGGGGTTGTTCTCCTCGGAGCAGAGAAGGTTAAGGGGGAGATTTAATCGAGGGGTTCACTATCACGAGGGGTTTTGAGGAGTAAATCAGGAGAGACTGTTCCCGGGGGCAGGAGGGTGGGTAACCAGGGGGACACAGATTGACGATAATCGGCGATGGAACCAGAGGGGGAGATGGGGAGAATGTGTTTTGACGCAGCGAGTTGTTGTGATCGGGAATGCGCTGCCTGAAAGGGCGGTGGGAGCAGATTCAATCGGGACTTTCAAACGGGGGAATTGGGTAAATACTGGAAGGGGGGGAAATGTGCCGGGCTGTGGGGAAAGAGCAGGGGGGAGTGGGACTGATTGGATCGCTCTGTCACAGAGCCGGCACAGCACGGGCTCCATGGGCCCAATGGGATCCTCCTGCGCGGCGAGGTTCGATGGTCTTGAGATCGACTAGAATATTATAAAGACGTTCCCGTAGGTGAGGGCATTGCATCTCGGCTCCTGTTGTGCCAATTTTTCGTCACGCTTATTTGCACGGACATTGAGGAAACCTATGTAAACATCTACAAGGGGAAGCCTCGATGGGAACACGGTTTCCCCCGTCCCCCTCCCTCCCCCCCGCCGGCAACGCTGCAATCGAGGCCACCAGGTGGCGCTGTAGCTCCACTCTATCCTCCGACAGATTGGGAGCAATGCCACGGGATGTCTCCGCGTCCCATCACATTCATCGCACGCGTTTGGCGATATTTTGATGCTGGTTTATTTCACGCCCGTGTTTTCGCATGTTCAAACTGGTGGGGGTGGGTTAAAACTGCTGCGAGAGAGGGAGGGCATACCGAAACATTAAAGGTCGGGGTTTTATTGAGCCTTGGGGGGGGAGGGGAGGGGGGGGGCGGAGGTTGTTCTTCTCTGCTTCCCTCTTCCCCCCCCCCCCCTCGTGCACAGGCGAGAGGACCGAGCGGGACTGAACGGGTGAAGGCATGGTCGCCAAGGGTGGGGCGAAGGGAATGGATGACATGCAAGACCCTTGCACTACCTCAGGACCCTGTAATGTACGCCCCTGTGAGCATGCTCACGGGTATGTAGCGCTGTTGCATTGGGAGTGGCTCAGCCAGTCACATGATGTTCACAAGACTCAATAAAACCCCAGCCAGTTGGGTTCGGGAGATGAGGGCATGTATTTGTGAGCCTGGTGGATGAACTGGTAATGTGTAGTGTGATTGTTAAACCTTTGCTAATAAACCTACTAGTTCTGAATAGCAATGTGCTACTATGAATTCTTAAGCAAAGAACCCTTGAAGCAAATGCATTACAGTCCCGAAAGTGCTTCGCAGCCAATGAAGTACTTTTTTTTCGAAGTGTAGTCACTGTTGTAAAGTAGGAAACACGGCAGCCAATTTGTGCAGAGCAAGCTCCCACAGGGGCGGTACTGAGGGAGCACTGCACTGTCGGAGGGGCAGTACTGAGGGAGCGTCGCACTGTCGGAGAGGCGGTACTGAGGGAGCGTCGCACTGTCAGAGGGGCAGTACTGAGGGAGCGCCGCACTGTCGGAGGGGCAGTACTGAGGGAGCATCGCACTGTCGGAGGGGCAGTACTGAGGGAGCGCCGCACTGTCGGAGGGGCAGTACTGAGGGAGCACCGCACTGTCAGAGGGGCAGTACTGAGGGAGCGCCGCACTGTCGGAGGGGCAGTACTGAGGGAGCGTCGCACTGTCGGAGGGGCAGTACTGAGGGAGCATCGCACTGTCGGAGGGGCAGTACTGAGGGAACGCCGCACTGTCAGAGGGGCAGGGGCAGTACTGAGGGAGCGTCGCACTGTCGGAGGGGCAGTACTGAGGGAGCGTCGCACTGTCGGAGGGGCAGTACTGAGGGAGCGTTGCACTGTCGGAGGGGCAGTACTGAGGGAGCATCGCACTGTCGGAGGGGCAGTACTGAGGGAGCGCCGCACTGTCGGAGGGGCAGTACTGAGGGAGCGCCGCACTGTCATAGGGGCAGGGGCAGTACTGAGGGAGCGCCGCACTGTCGGAGGGGCGGTACTGAGGGAGCGCCGCACTGTCGGAGGGGCAGTACTGAGGAAGTGCCGCACTGTCGGAGGGGCGGTACTGAGGGAGCGCCGCACTGTCGGAGGGGCGGTACTGAGGGAGCGTCGCACTGTTGGAGGGGCAGTACTGAGGGAGCGCCGCACTGTCGGAGGGGCGGTACTGAGGGAGCGTCGCACTGTTGGAGGGGCAGTACTGAGGGAGCGCCGCACTGTCGGAGGTGCCGTCTTTCGGATGAGACATTAAACCGAGGCCCCGTCTGCCCTCTCGGGTGGATGTAAAAGATCCCGGGGCCACTATTGGAAGAAGAGCAGGGGGAGTTCTCCCCGGTGTCCTGGGGCCAATATTTATCCCTCAACCAACATCACTAAAACAGATGATCCGGGTCATTATCACATCGCTGTGTGTGGGAGCTTGCTGTGCGCAAATTGAGCTGCCGCGTTTCCCACAATACAACAGTGAGCACACATAAAACGGTTGTGAAAGGCGTGATAGAAATGCAAGTGCTTTCTTGCGAACAATAAGCTGTCGATCTCAGTGTCGAAAGCTCTAATCGACCTCCAGCATCCACAGATTTATGGGAGAGAGTTCGAGATTCCCACTAGCCCTTGTGTGAAGAAGTGCTGGCTCTGATTTTAAGGTTATGGGAAGTGCTTTATCCGGATTCAGACTACCATCCAACAGAACCTGTACTCATGCAACATCGCCCGTCTCCGCCCCCTGCCTCAGCTCATCCACTGCTGAAACCCTCATCCGTGCCTCTGTTACCTCCAGACTTGACTATTCCAACGCACTCCTGGCTGGCCTCCCACACTCTACCCGACGTAAACTAGAGGTGATCCAAAACTCGGCTGCCCCGTGTCCTAACTCGCACCGAGTCCTGCTCACCCATCACCCCCTGTGCTCACTGCCCCGTGTCCTAACTCGCACCGAGTCCTGCTCACCCATCACCCCCTGTGCTCGCTGCCCCGTGTCCTAACTCGCACCGAGTCCCGCTCCCCCATCACCCCCTGTGCTCGCTGCCCCGTGTCCTAACTCACACCGAGTCCCGCTCACCCATCACCCCCTGTGCTCGCTGCCCCCGTGTCCTAACTCGCACCGAGTCCCGCTCACCCATCACCCCCTGTGCTCACTGCCCCGTGTCCTAACTCGCACCGAGTCCCGCTCACCCATCACCCCCTGTGCTCGCTGCCCCGTGTCCTAACTCGCACCGAGTCCCGCTCACCCATCACCCCCTGTGCTCGCTGCCCCATGTCCTAACTCGCACCGAGTCCCGCTCACCCATCACCCCCTGTGCTCGCTGCCCCGTGTCCTAACTCGCACCGAGTCCCGCTCACCCATCACCTCCTGTGCTCACTGCCCCGTGTCCTAACTCGCACCGAGTCCCACTCACCCATCAACCCCTGTGCTCGCTGCCCTATATTGGCTCCCGGTTAAGCAATGGCTCGAATTTAAAATTCTCTTTTTCAAATCCCTCCATGGCCCTCACCCCCTCCCTATCTCTGTAACCACCTCCAGCCCCACAACCCACCCTGAGATCTCTGCGCTCCTCTAATTCTGCCCTCCTGACCATCCCTGATTATAATCGCTCCACCATCGGTGGCCGTGCCTTCAGCTGCCTGGGCCCCAAGCTCTGGAACTCCCTCCCTAAACCTCTCCACCTCTCTCTCCTCCTTGAGGACGCTCCTTAAAACCCACCTCTTTGACCCAGCTTTTGGTCACCTGTCCCTAATATCTCCTTATGTGGCTCAGTGTCAAATTTATTTGTTTTGTCTGACAACACTGCTGTGGCAGAAACAATAGAAAAGCAAATAATAATTTAAATGGAGATTAATTGCAAAGTGCCGCAGTACATTGGAACCTGGGGTTACTTGTACATGAAACACAAAAGGTTAGTTTGCAGGTACAGCAAGTGATCAGGAAGGCCAATGGTATCTTGGCCTTTATTGCAAAGGGGATGGAGTATAAAAGCACGGAAGTCTTGCTACAGTTATACAGGGTATTGGTGAGGCCACACCTGGAGTACTGCGTGCAGTTTTAGTTTCCATATTTACGAAAGGATATACTTGCTTTGGAGGCAGTTCAGAGAAGGTTCACTCGGTTGATTCCGGAGATGAGGGGGTTGACTTATGAGGAAAGGTTGAGCAGGTTGGGCCTCTACTCATTGGAATTCAGAAGAATGAGAGGTGATCTTATCGAAACATAAGATAATGAGGGGGCTCGACAAGGTGGATGCAGAGAGGATGTTTCCACTCATAGGGGAAACTAAAACTAGGGAACATAGTCTCAGAATAAGGGGCCGCCCATTTAAGACAGAGATTAGGAGGAATTTCTTCTCTGAGGGTTGTAAATCTGTGGAATTCTCTGCCCCAGAGAGCTGTGGAGGCTGGGACATTGAATATATTTAAGGTGGAGATAGACAGATTTTTGAGCGATAAGGGAGTGAAGGGTTATGGGGAGCGGGCGGGGAAGTGGAGCTGAGTCCATGATCGGATCAGCCGTGATCGTATTAAATGGCGGAGCAGGCTCGAGGGGCCGAATGGCCAACTCCTGCTCCTATTTCTTATGTTCTTATGTAAGCTCCTTGGGACGTTTGACTGCGCTTAAATGCGCGATATAAATACAAGTTGTTGTTGTACAGAGGAGCAAAACCCGAGCCGAGCGCAACGCGAGCGGTCGTTTGACCTGCGACCCCGCTCGGAGAGGTCACGCGGGGGGTCAGCGCGCCGGACACCAGGAGCTCGCCGAGTGCGTGAGGGGAAATGGCAGGGCAAGATCCCGCGGGCCGGTCAGCGCCCGTCAGCCGCGGGGCCCGGAGGGGACAGTCGCGGCGAGTGATGCTAGGCCGGCGGCGGTTTCCGCGCGGTACACGCGCGGCGCTCGCGGCGCTATCAGCCGCCCCGGGGACCCTCCCCAGCCGACCTACCCCCCCCCCTCCCCTCCCTGCGGCCCACCTGAGGCCCCACCCCCCCCCTCCCCCGCCGACGTCCCCCACTGACCCATCCCCACGGACTAGTCCCCCACTGACGCTCCCCCCCCGCGGCACCCCCCCACAGACCCCCACTCCCCCCTACTCACGCACGCAGCCGCCTCGACTCTCGTAGTACCCCTGGCAGCAGTGTGCCCGCTGACGGTACTCCGTTTCCACCCCCGGCCTGTACGCCACGCGGTAACTGATCCTGCAACGGGAAGAGGCAGCACAGTGAGCGGCGGGAGAAAGGGAGAACGGAAGGGAGAGAGGAAGGAAGGAAGGAAGGAAACATAGAAAATAGGTGCTGGAGCAGGCCATTCGGCCCTTCGAGCCTGCACCGCCATTCAATGAGTTCATGGCTGAACATGCAACTTCAGTACCCCATTCCTGCTTTCTCGCCATACCCCTTGATCCCCCGAGTAGTAAGGACTTCATCTAACTCCTTTAGTGAACTGGCCTCAACAACTCTCCGTGGCAGAGAGTTCCACAGGCTCACCACTCCTTGGGTGAAGAAGCCCCTCCCCATCTCGGCCCCAAATGGCCCACCCCCCCCCCATCCCCAGACTGTGACCCCCTGGCTCTGGACGTCCTCAACATTAATAAGAACATAAGAATTAGGAACAGGAGTAGGCCATCTAGCCCCTCGAGCCTGCTCCGCCAATCAACAAGATCATGGCTGATCTGGCCGTGGACTCAGCTCCACTTACCCGCCCGCTCCCCATAACCCTTAATTCCCTTCTTGGTTAATAAGAAGACACTCCGCCACTGTCCATTCGTATCCTTTATACAGCAATAAAACTAATAATTCATAATCTAATGAAGATGGCACTAAGAAACAATGCCCACTTTCAATTGTGGTGCGCTTGATTTTTTTTGTACCTATTTTTCCCTTGTTACATAATGCAAGAACTTTGCAAGCATAAGTAGCATTTAATGGATAGCTAGGAATGTCCAACAAAGCCTAACGCAAGTAAGTTCGTCTAATGATCTCTCAGATCCAAACAGCAAAATCTGAGCGGTGTACGGCCTTTTCAGAACTCTTGAGACTAAAATTATACTCTCTAAGTGTGCTATTTACAATTTTTTAATTTAGTAATCGTTTATGCGTTACCAATTGTTCCTTTTCATTTTTTTTCTCTGTGGAAATTAAGTTGTTGTGGAATTTACCAGTATATTATGCCATTACAGGTTGAACCTCCCTCATCCAGAACTCCCTGATCCAGAACCACTCCTCGTCAGGGACATGGTCTCACAATAAGGGGCCGCCCATTTAAAACTGAGATAAGGAGGAATTTCTTCTCTGAGGGTTGTAAATCTGTGGAATTCTCTGCCCCAGAGAGCTGTGGAGGCTGGGTCATTGAATATATTTAGGGTGGAGATAGACAGATTTTTGAGCGATAAGGGAGTGAAGGGCTATGGGGAGCGGGCGGGGAAGTGGAGCTGAGTCCATGATCAGATCAGCCATGATCTTATTTAATGGTGGAGCAGGCTCGAGGGGCCAAATGGCCGACTCCTGCTCCTATTTCTTATGTTCTTATGTTCTTATGAAAGAAGGAAGGAAAGACAGAGAGAGAGAGAGAGAGAGAGAGAGAGATACTTGTGTTTTGACAGCACCTACAGGACGTCTGAAAGCCCTTCACAGCCAATGAAGTACTTTTTGAAGTGTAGTCACTGTTGTAATGTGGGAGACGCACTCCCGGGGCCGCTATTGGAAAAAGAGCAGGGGGAAGAGTTCTCCCCGGTGTCCTGGGGCCGATATTTATCCCTCGACCAACAGCATTGAAAAAAAGCCAGCTGGGATCTGGGTCATTATCACATCGCTGTTTGCGGGAGCTTGCTGTGCGCAGAATGGCTGCCGCGTTTCCCACATTACAAAAGCGACCATACTTCAGAAAAACAAAGTGCTTCATTGGCTGTGAGGTGCTTTGGGACGTCGCGAGGAGGTGAAAGGCGCTATAAAAATGCGATCGTTTCTTGACCGCTTCGCTGAAGCCTTACTACTAGGCCGCAGCTGGGCCTGGCCCTTCCAATTATGGCTCACCGGTGTCTGGTGCATCGGAACTGGTTCCTCGGGTCAGAGCAGGGCTCCTCGATGGGTTCGTCGTGTGGCGTGGTGTAGGCCTCCTGCTTGGTCACCGAATAGCTGAGAGCAAGAGAAGATAAAAAGCTTCACTACACACACCACTGCTCCATCACAAAGCCTCTTCACAAACCAGGATTGGGCTGGTGTCTCTGAACACAAGGGTATACGGCCCAGAAACAGGCCATTGGGCCCAACCAGTCCGTGCCGGCGTTTATGCTCCACTCGAGCCTCCTCCCGTCTTTCCTCATCTAAATCTATCTCCATAACCCTCTATTCCCTTCTCCCTCATGTGTTTATCCAGCCTCCCCTTAAATGCATCGATACTATTCGCCTCAACCCCTCCCTGTGGCAGCGAGTTCCACATTCGCACCGCTCTCTGGGTAAAGAAGTTTCTCCTGAATTCCCCATTGGATTTCTGGGTGACTATCTTATATTGATGACCTCTAGTTATGCTCTTCCCCACAAGGGGAAACACTCTCTCTGTATCCACTCTATCAAAACCTTTAATCATTTTAAAGACCTCTATTAGGTCACCCCTCAGCCTTCTTTTTTCAAGTGAAAGGAGACCCAGCCGGTTCATCCTTTCCTGATAATGTACACCCTCGCATTTCTGGTATCACCCTTGTAAATCTTCTCTGCACCCTCTTCAGTGCCTTTATATCCTGTTTATAATACGGCGACCAGAACTGTACGCAGTGCTCCAAGTGTGGTCTAACCAAGGTTCGACACAGGTTCAGCCTAACTTCCCTACTTTTCAATTCTATCCCTCTAGAAATAAACCTTAGTTCTTGGTTTGCTTTTTATGACATTGCTAATCTGTGTCGCAACGTTTAGTGATTTGTGTCTGTACTCCGAGATCCCTTTGTTCCTCGACCCCACCCAGACTCACACCCTCCCAGTAATAAGTGACTTCCCTATTCTTCCTGCCAAAATGTAATACCTCACATTTATCTGTGTTGAACTTCATTGGCCAATTAAATGCCCATTCGTCAAGGTTATTAATGTCCCCCTGTAATTTGTTGCAGTCCTCCTCAGTATTGACTATTCCCCCAATTTGGTGTCATCCGCAAATTTAGAAATTGTGTTTTTGGTTCCAAAGTCTAAATCGTTAATATAAATTGTGAACAACAGCGGTCCCAGCACTGATCCTTGTGGAACACCACGACCCACCTTCTGCCCCTGTGAATAGCTGCCCTTTAAAACCTCACTCTCTGCTTTCTGTCTTGAAGCCAGCCAGCGATCCATTCTGCCATGAACTCATTGAATGGCGGTGCAGGCTAGAAGGGCTGAATGGCTGCTCCTGCACCTATTTTCTATGCTTCTATGCTACTTGTCCCCTGACTCTGCATTCTCTGACCTTGTTCATCAGTCCATTATGTGGTACCTTATCGAAGGCCTTTTAAAAAGCTTAATAAATTACATCTACTATATCACCCTTGTCTACTCTCTCTGATACCTCGTCAAAAAATTCAATGGCCAAGCAAGCCTTTCCCGATTGAACCCCCTGCTGACTATTGATTATTATATTTATGGTTTCGGGATGATCTTCTATTTCTTCCATGCCTTCACTCAGTCCCTCGCCCATCCCCTCCCCCATTCACTCCCTTCCCCTCCCCATTCCCTCTCTCATCCCCTCCCCTCACCCCTCATCCTCCCCCTCCCCTCCCCATTCCCTCACCATCCCCTCCCCTCACCCCTCATCCTCTCCCTCCCCTCCCCATTCCCTCTCTCATCCCCTCCCCATTCCCTCTCTCATCCCCTCCCCTCACCCCTCATCCTCCCCCTCCCCTCCCCATTCCCTCACCATCGCCTCCCCTCACCCCTCATCCTCTCCCTCCCCTCCCCATTCCCTCGCCCATCCCCTCCCCTCCCCCATTCACTCCCTCATCCTCTCCCTCCCCTCCCCATTCCCTCTCTCATCCCCTCCCCTCACCCCTCATCCTCCCCCTCCCCTCCCCATTCCCTCACCATCCCCTCCCCTCACCCCTCATCCTCTCCCTCCCCTCCCCATTCCCTCTCTCATCCCCTCCCCTCACCCCTCATCCTCCCCCTCCCCTCCCCATTCCCTCACCATCGCCTCCCCTCACCCCTCATCCTCTCCCTCCCCTCCCCATTCCCTCGCCCATCCCCTCCCCTCCCCCATTCACTCCCTCATCCTCTCCCTCCCCTCCCCATTCCCTCTCTCATCCCCTCCCCTCACCCCTCATCCTCCCCCTCCCCTCCCCATTCCCTCACCATCCCCTCCCCTCACCCCTCATCCTCTCCCTCCCCTCCCCATTCCCTCTCTCATCCCCTCCCCTCACCCCTCATCCTCCCCCTCCCCTCCCCATTCCCTTACCATCGCCTCCCCTCACCCCTCATCCTCTCCCTCCCCTCCCCATTCCCTCGCCCATCCCCTCCCCTCCCCCATTCACTCCCTCATCCTCTCCCTCCCCTCCCCATTCCCTCACTCATCCCCTCCCCTCACCCCTCATCCTGCCCCTCCACTCCCCCTCCCCTCCCCCCACCCATTCACTCCCTCTCCCCTCCCCCATTCCCTCGCCCATCCCCTCCCCTCACCCCTCATCCTCCCCCTCCCCATTCCCTCACCCATCCACTACCGCCCCCCTCACCCTCCCCCCACCCATTCACTCCCCCTCCCCTCCCCCGTTCCCTCGCCCAACCACTCCTCCCACCACTCATCCCTCATCGCCCCCTCACCCCTCCAGGTTTGGCCCCACAGTCGAGCTTCCCCTTTCACCCCTCCGTGACCTCTCACCTCTCCCAGCGGCTACACACGTTGGGGTCGTTGGGGTTCAAAGGCCAGGCCAGGTGGAGCGAGCTGATCAACAGGACGATCGCTGGCAAGATCCGGATTTGTCTCATCCTGAACTGAAACCGAAAACAAAGGCAAGGGAGAGGAATTATCAATCTCAACGCCAACACAGTCCTGTAGCACCCCAATAAGATGTGTGTATGTGGGCATCGCTGGCAAGGCCGGCATTTATTGCCCATCCCTAATTGCCCCTTGAGAAGGTGGTGGTGAGCCGCCTTCTTGAACCGCTGCAGTCCGTGTGGTGAAGGTGCTCCCACAGTGCTGTTAGGGAGGGAGTTCCGGGATTGTGACCCAGCGACGATGAAGGAACATTCCTAACAGCACTGTGGGAGTACCTTCACCACACGGACTGCAGCGGTTCAAGAAGGCGGCTCACCACCACCTTCTCAAGGGGCAATTAGGGACGGGCAATAAATGCCCATTCTCTGCCACCAACCCCTCCAGGTGTGACCCACAGTAGGAGAGGGGTCAGGGAATGAGAGAAAGGCAAGGAGGAGGGGAGTGTGAGGACAGTGCGGCACTCCCTCAGTACTGCTGCTCCGACAGTGCGGCGCTCCCTCAGTACTGTCCCTCCGACAGTGCGGCGCTCCCTCAGTACTGTCCCTCCGACAGTGCGGCGCTCCCTCAGTACTGTCCCTCCGACAGTGCGGCGCTCCCTCAGTACTGTCCCTCCGACAGTGCGGCGCTCCCTAAGTACCGTCCCTCCGACAGTGCGGCGCTCCCTCAGTAATGCCTCTCCGACAGTGCGGCGCTCCCTCAGTACTGCCCCTCCAACAGTGCGAGGCTCCCTCAGTACCGCCCCTCCGACAGTGCGGCACTCCCTCAGTACTGCCCCTCCGACATTGCAGCGCTCCCTCAGTACTGCCCCTCCGACATTGCAGCGCTCCCTCAGTACTGCCCCTCCGACGGTGCGGCACTCCCTCAGTACTGCTCCTCCGACAGTGCGGCGCTCCCTCAGTACCGCCCCTCCGACACTCCCTCAGTACTGCCCCTCCGACAGTGCAGCGCTCCCTCAGTACCGCTCCTCCGACAGCGCGGCGCTCACTCAGTACCGCCCCTCCGACAGTGCGGTGCTCCCTCAGTACTGCCCCTCCGACAGTGCGGCGCTCCCTCAGTACTGCCCCTCCGACAGTGCAGCACTCCCTCAGTACTGCCCCTCCGACAGTGCGGCGCTCCCTCAGTACCGCCCCTCCGACAGTGCGGTGCTCCCTCAGTACTGCCCCTCCGACAGTGCGGCGCTCCCTCAGTACTGCCCCTCCGACAGTGCAGCACTCCCTCAGTACTGCCCCTCCGACAGTGCGGCGCTCCCTCAGTACTGCCCCTCCGACAGTGCAGCACTCCCTCAATACTGCCCCTCCGACAGTGCGGCGCTCCCTCAGTACCGCCCCTCCGACAGTGCGGTGCTCCCTCAGTACCGCCCCTCCGACAGTGCGGCGCTCCCTCAGTACTGCCCCTCCGACAGTGCGGCACTCCCTCAGTACTGCCCCTCCGACAGTGCGGCGCTCCCTCAGTACTGCCCCTCCGACAGTGCGGCACTCCCTCAGTACTGCCCCTCCGACAGTGCGGCGCTCCCTCAGTACTGTCCCTCCAACAGTGCGGCGCTCCCTCAGCACTGAACTGGGAGTGTCAGCCTAGATTTTTTTGTTTGCTCCAGTCCCTGGAGTGGGACTCGAACCCACAACCTCGGATTCAGAGGTGAGATAGAATGCTACCCTGCGAGCCACAGCTGACACAAGTGTGATTAGGACAGGTCAAGAAAGCTTGGTCAAAGCGGTCGGTATTAAGGAGTGTTTTAAAGGAGGAGAGAGAGGCGGAGAGGTTTAGGGAGGGAGTTCCAGAGCTTGGGGCCCAGGCAGCTGAAGGCACGGCCACCAATGGTGGAGCGATGGAAATCAGGGGATGCGCAAGAGACCAGAAGAGGAGGAGCGCAGAGATCTCGGGGGATGTCGGGGCTGGAGCAGGTTACAGGGATAGCGAGGGGTGTAGGGGCTGGGGGAGGTTACAGAGATAGGGAGGGGTGTAGGGGCTGGAGGAGGTTACAGAGATAGGGAGGGGTGTAGGGGCTGGAGGAGGTTACAGAGATAGGGAGGGGTGTAGGGATTTGGAGGAGATTACAGCGATATGGAGGGGTGTAGGGGCTGTAGGAGGTTACAGCGATAGGGACGGGTGTAGGGGCTAGAGGAGGTTACAAAGATAGGGAGGGGAGTAGGGGCTATAGGAGATTACAGAGATAGAGTGGGGTGTAGGCCTGGCGGAGATTACAGAGATAGGGAGGGGTGTAGGGACTGGAGGAGGTTACAGAGATAGGGAGGGAGGTAGGGGCTGGAGGGGCTTACAGAGATAAGGAGGCGTGTAGGGGCTGAAGGAGGTTACAGATATAGGGAGGGGTGTAGGGGCTGGAGTAGGTTACAGAGATAGGGAGGGGTGTAGGGGCTGGAGGGGGTTACAGAGATAGGGAGGCGTGTAGGGGCTGAAGGAGGTTACAGATAAAAGGAGAGGTGTAGGGGCTGGAGGAGGTTACAGAGATAGGGAGGGGTACAGGGGCTGGAGGAGATTACAACATTAGCGAGGGGTGTAAGGGCTGGAGGAGGTTACAGCGAAAGGGCAGGGTGTAGGGGCTGGAGGGGGTTACAGAGATAGGGAGGGGTGTAGGGATTCGGAGGAGGTTACAGAGATAGGGAGGGGTGTAGGGGCTGGAGAGGTTACAGAGATAGGAAGGCGTGTAGGGGCTGAAGGAGGTTACAGAGATAGGGAGGGGTGTAGGGGCTGGAGGAGGTTACAGAAATAGGGAGGGGTGTAGGGGCTGGAGGAGTTTACAGAGATAGGGAGGGGTGTAGGGGCTCGAGGAGGTTACAGAGATAGGGAGGGGTGTTGGGCTGGAGGAGGTTACAGAGATAGGGAGGAGTGTAGGGGCTGGAGGAGTATACAGAGATAGGGAGGGGTGTAGGGGCTGGAGGAGGTTACAGAGATAGGGAGGGGTGAAGGGACTGGAGGAGGTTACAGATATAGGGAGGCGTGTAGGGGCTGAAGGAGGTTACAGAGATAGGGAGGGGTGTAGGGGCTGGAGGAGGTTACAGAAATAGGGAGGTGTGTAGGGGCTGGAGGAGTTTACAGAGATAGGGAGGGGTGTAGGGGCTCGAGGAGGTTACAGAGATAGGGAGGGGTGTTGGGCTGGAGGAGGTTACAGAGATAGGGAGGAGTGTAGGGGCTGGAGGAGTATACAGAGATAGGGAGGGGTGTAGGGGCTGGGGGAGGTTACAGAGATAGGGAGGGGTGAAGGGACTGGAGGAGGTTACAGATATAGGGAGGGGTGTACGCCTGGCGGAGATTACAGAGATAGGGAGGGATGTAGGGGCTGGAGGAGGTTACAGAGATAGGGAGGGAGGGAGGTAGGGGCTGGAGGGGCTTACAGAGATAGGGAGGCGTGTAGGGGCTGAAGAGGTTACAGATATAGTGAGGGGTGTAGGGGCTGGAGGAGGTTACAGAGATAGGGAGGGGTCTCGGGGCTGGAGGAGATTACAACATTAGGGAGGGGTGTAAGGGCTGGCGGAGGTTACAGAGATAGGGAGGGGTGAAGGGACTGGAGGAGGTTACAAAGATAGGGAGGGGAGTAGGGGCTGGAGGGGGTTACAGAGATAGGGAGGGGTGTAGGGGCTGGAGGAGGTTACAGAGATAGGGAGGGAGGTAGGGGCTGGAGGGGGTTACAGAGATAGGGAGGGGTGTAGGGGCTGGAGGAGGTTACAGAGATAGGGAGGGGTGAAGGGACTGGAGGAGGTTACAGATATAGGGAGGGGTGTAGGGGCTGGAGGAGGTTACAGAGATAGGGAGGGAGGTAGGGGCTGGAGGGGGTTACAGAGATAGGGAGGGGTGTAGGGGCTGGAGGAGGTTACGGAGATAGGGAGGTGTATAGGGGTTGGAGGAGATTACAACATTAGGGAGGGGTGTAGGGGCTGGAGGAGGTTACAGAAATAGGGAGGGGTGTAGGGCTGGAGGAGTATACAGAGACAGGGAGGGGTGAAGGGACTGGAGGCGGTTATAGATATAGAGAGGGGTGTAGGGGCTGGAGGAGATTACAACATTAGGGAGGGAGGTAGGGGCTGGAGAGGTTACAGAGATAGGGAGGGGTGTAAGGATTTGGAGGAGGTTACAGAGATAGGTAGGGGTGTAGGGGATGGTGAAGGTTACAGAGATAGGGAGGGGTGTTGGGCTGAAGGAGGCTACAGAGATAGGGAGGGAGAGAGGTAGGGGAGGGAGGGAGGTAGTGGCTGGAGGGGCTTACAGAGATAGGGAGGCGTGTAGGGGCTGAAGAGGTTACAGATATAGTGAGGGGTGTCGGGGCTGTAGGAGATTACAACATTAGGGAGGGGTGTAAGAGCTGGAAGAGGTTACAGCGATAGGGCGGGGTGTAGGGGCTGGAGGGGGTTTCAGAGATATGGAGGGGTGAAGGGGCTGGAGGAGGTTACAGAGATAGGGAGGAGTATCGGGGCTGGAGGAGGTTACAGAGATAGGGAGGGGTGTTGGGCTGGAGGAGGTTACAGAGATAGGGAGAAGTGTAGGGGCTGGAGGAGTATACAGAGATAGGGAGGGGTGTAGGGGCTGGAGGAGGTTACAGAAATAGCGAGGGGTGTAGGGGCTGGAGGAGTTTACAGAGATAGGGAGGGGTGTAGGGGCTCGAGGAGGTTACAGAGATAGGGAGGGGTGTTGGGCTGGAGGAGGTTACAGAGATAGGGAGGAGTGTAGGGGCTGGAGGAGTATACAGAGATAGGGAGGGGTGTAGGGGCTGGAGGAGGTTACAGAGATAGGGAGGGGTGAAGGGACTGGAGGAGGTTACAGATATAGGGAGGCGTGTAGGGGCTGAAGGAGGTTACAGAGATAGGGAGGGATGTAGGGGCTGGAGGAGGTTACAGAAATAGGGAGGTGTGTAGGGGCTGGAGGAGTTTACAGAGATAGGGAGGGGTGTAGGGGCTCGAGGAGGTTACAGAGATAGGGAGGAGTGTAGGGGCTGGAGGAGTATACAGAGATAGGGAGGGGTGTACGCCTGGCGGAGATTACAGAGATAGGGAGGGATGTAGGGGCTGGAGGGGGTTACAGAGATAGGGAGGGGTGAAGGGACTGGAGGAGGTTACAGATATAGGGAGGGGTGTAGGGGCTGGAGGAGGTTACAGAGATAGGGAGGGATGTAGGGGCTGGAGGAGGTTACAGAGATAGGGAGGGAGGGAGGTAGCGGCTGGAGGGGCTTACAGAGATAGGGAGGCGTGTAGGGGCTGAAGAGGTTACAGATATAGTGAGGGGTGTAGGGGCTGGAGGAGGTTACAGAGATAGGGAGGGGTCTCGGGGCTGGAGGAGATTACAACATTAGGGAGGGGTGTAGGGGCTGGAGGAGGTTACAGCGATAGGCCGGGTGTAGGGGCTAGAGGAGGTTACAGAGATAGGGAGGGGAGTAGGGGCTAGAGGAGGTTACAAAGATAGGGAGGGGAGTAGGGGCTGGAGGAGGTTACAGATATAGGGAGGGGTGTAGGGGCTGGAGGAGGTTACAGAGATAGGGAGGGGTGAAGGGACTGGAGGAGGTTACAGATATAGGGAGGGGTGTAGGGGCTGGAGGAGGTTACAGAGATAGGGAGGGAGGTAGGGGCTGGAGGGGGTTACAGAGATAGGGAGGGGTGTAGGGGCTGGAGGAGGTTACGGAGATAGGGAGGTGTATAGGGGCTGGAGGAGATTACAACATTAGGGAGGGGTGTAGGGGCTGGAGGAGGTTACAGAAATAGGGAGGGGTGTAGGGCTGGAGGAGTATACAGAGACAGGGAGGGGTGAAGGGACTGGAGGCGGTTATAGATATAGAGAGGGGTGTAGGTGCTGGAGGAGATTACAACATTAGGGAGGGAGGTAGGGGCTGGAGAGGTTACAGAGATAGGGAGGGGTGTAAGGATTTGGAGGAGGTTACAGAGATAGGTAGGGGTGTAGGGGATGGTGAAGGTTACAGAAATAGGGAGGGGTGTTGGGCTGAAGGAGGCTACAGAGATAGGGAGGGAGAGAGGTAGGGGAGGGAGGGAGGTAGTGGCTGGAGGGGCTTACAGAGATAGGGGCTGAAGGAGGTTACAGATAAAAAGAGAGGTGTAGGGGCTGGAGGAGATTACAGAGATAGGGAGGGGTATAGGGGCTGGAGGAGATTACAACATTAGCGAGGGGTGTAAGGTCTGGAGGAGGTTACAACGAAAGGGCGGGGTGTAGGGACTGGAGGGGGTTACAGAGATAGGGAGGGGTGTAGGGATTTGGAGGAGGTTACAGAGATAGGGAGGGGTGTAGGGGCTGGAGCAGGTTACAGAGATAGGGAGGGGTGTAGGCCTGGCGGAGATTACAGAGATAGGGAGGGGTGTAGGGGCTGGAGGTGGTTACAGAGATAGGGAGGGGTGTAGGGGCTGAAGGAGGTTACAGAGATAGGGAGAGGTGTAGGGGCTGGAGGAGATTACAGAGATAGGGAGGGGTGAAGGGACTGGAGGAGGTTGCAGAAATAGGGAGAGGTGTAGGGGCTGGAGGAGATTACAGAGATAGGGAGGAGTATAGGGGCTGGAGGAGGTTACAGAGATAGGGAGGGGTGAAGGGACTGGAGGAAGTTACAGATATAGGGAGGGGTGTCGGGGCTGGAGGAGGTTACAGAGATAGGGAGGGGTGTAGGGGCTGGAGGAGGTTGCAGAGATAGGGAGAGGTGTAGGGGCTGGAGGAGGCTACAGAGATAAGGAGGGGTGTAGGGGCTGGAGGAGGTTATAGAGCTAGGGAGGTGTGTAGGGGCTGGAGGAGGTTACAGAGATAGGGAGTGGTGTAGGCCTGGCGGAGATTACAGAGATAGGGAGGGGTGTAGGGGCTGGAGGAGGTTACAGAGATAGGGAGGGAGGTAGGGGCTGGAGGGGGTTACAGAGATAGGGAGGGGTGTAGGGGCTGGAGGAGGTTACAGAGATAGGGAGGGAGGTAGGGGCTGGAGGAGGTTACAGAGATAGGGAGGGAGGTAGGGGCTGGAGGAGGTTACAGAGATAGAGAGGGGTATAGGGGCTGGAGGGGGTTACAGAGATAGGGTGGCGTGTAGGGGCTGAAGGAGGTTACAGATAAAAAGAGAGGTGTAGGGGCTGGAGGAGGTTACAGAGATAGGGAGGGGTATAGGGGCTGGAGGAGATTACAACATTAGCGAGGGGTGTAAGGTCTGGAGGAGGTTACAACGAAAGGGCGGGGTGTAGGGACTGGAGGGGGTTACAGAGATAGGGAGGGGTGTAGGGATTTGGAGGAGGTTACAGAGATAGGGAGGGGTGTAGGGGCTGGAGGAGGTTCCAGAGATAGGGAGGGGTGTAGGGCTGGAGGTGGTTACAGAGATAGGGAGAGGTGTAGGGTCTGGAGAGGTTAAAGAGATAGGGAGGCGTGTAGGGGTTGAAGGAGGTTACAGAGATAGGGAGGGGTGTAGGGGCTAGAGGAGGTTACAGAAATGGGGAGGGGTGTAGGGGCTGGTGAAGGTTACAGAGATAGGGAGGCGTGTAGGGGCTAAAGGAGGTTACAGAAATAGGGAGGCGTGTAGGGGCTGAAGGAGGTTGCAGAGATAGGGAGGGATGTAGGGGCTGGAGGAGGTTACAGAGATAGGGAGGGGTGTAGGGGCTGGAGGAGGTTACAGAGATAGGGAGGGGTGTAGGGGCTGGAGGTGATTACACAGATAGGGAGGGTTGTAGGGGCTGGTGGAGGTTACAGAGATGGGAAGGGGTATAGGGGCTGGAGGAGGTTACAGAGATAGGGAGGGGTGTAGGGGCTGGAGGAGGTTACAGAGATAGGGAGGGGTGTAAGGGCTGGAGGAGGTTACAGTGATAGGGAGGGGTGTAGGGGATAGTGAAGTTTACAGAGACAGGGAGGGGTGTAGGGGCTGGAGGGGATTTAGAGATAGGGAGGGGTGTAAGGATTTGGAGGAGGTTACAGAGATAGGGAGGGGTGTAGGGGATAGTGAAGTTTACAGAGACAGGGAGGGGTGTAGGGGCTGGAGGGGATTCCAGAGATAGGGAGGGGTGTAGGGGCTGGAGGAGATTACAGAGATAGGGAGGGGTGTAGGGGCTGGAGGAGTTGACAGAGATAGGGAGGGGTGTAGGGGCTGGAGGAGGTTACAGAGATAGGGAGGGGTATAGGGGCTGGAGGAGGTTACAGATAAAAGGAGGGGTGTAGGGGCTGGAGGAGGTTACAGAGATAGGGAGGGGTATAGGGGCTGGAGGAGATTACAACATTCGGGAGGGGTGTAAGGGCTGGAGGAGGTTACAGCGATAGGGCGGGGTGTAGCGGCTGGAGGTGGTTACAGAGATAGGGAGGGGTGTAGGGATTTGAAGGCGGTTACAGAGATAGGGAGGTGTGTAGGGGCTGGAGAGGTACAGAGTTAGGGAGGGGTGTAGGGGCTGGAGGAGTTTACAGAGATAGGGCGGGGTGTAGGGGCTGGAGGGGGTTACAGAGATAGGGAGGGGTGTAGGGGCTGGAGGAGGTTACAGAGATAGGGAGAGGTGTTGGGCTGGCGGAGATTACAGAGATAGGGAGGGGTGTAGGGGCTGGAGGAGGTTACAGAGATAGGGAGGGGTGTAGGGGCTGGAGGAGGTTACAGAGATAGGGAGGGAGGTAAGGGCTGGAGGGGGTTACAGAGATAGGGAGAGGTGTAGGGGCTGGAGGTTACAGAGATAGGGAGAGGTGTCGGGGCTGGAGGAGGTTACAGAGATAGAGAGGAGTGTAGGGGCTGGAGGAGGTTACAGAGATTGGGAGGGGTGTAGGGGCTGGAGGAGGTTACAGAGCTAGGGAGGGGTGTAGAAGCTGAAGGAGGTTGCAGAGATAGGGAGGGAGGTAAGGGCTGGAGGGGGTTACAGAGATAGGGAAGCGTGTAGGGGCTGAAGGAGGTTACAGATAAAAGGAGGGGTGTCGGGGCTGGAGGAGGTTACAGAGATAGGGAGGGGTATAGGGGCTGGAGGAGATTACAACATTAGGGAGGGGTGTAAGGGCTGGAGGAGGTTACAGCGATAGGGCGGGGTGTAGCGGCTGGAGGTGGTTACAGAGATAGGGAGGGGTGTAGGGATTTGAAGGCGGTTACAGAGATAGGGAGGGGTGTAGGGGCTGGAGAGGTACAGAGTTAGGGAGGGGTGTAGGGGCTGGAGGAGTTTACAGAGATAGGGCGGGGTGTAGGGGCTGGAGGGGGTTACAGAGATAGGGAGGGGTGTAGGGGCTGGAGGAGGTTACAGAGATAGGGAGAGGTGTTGGGCTGGCAGAGATTACAGAGATAGGGAGGGGTGTAGGGGCTGGAGGAGGTTACAGAGCTAGGGAGGGGTGTAGAGGCTGAAGGAGGTTACAGAGATAGGGAGGGAGGTAAAGGCTGGAGGGGGTTACAGAGATAGGGAAGCGTGTAGGGGCTGAAGGAGGTTACAGATAAAAGGAGGTGTGTAGGGGCTGGAGGAGGTTACAGAGATAGGGAGGGGTATAGGGGCTGGAGGAGATTACAACATTAGGGAGGGGTGTAAGGGCTGGAGGAGGTTACAGCGATAGGGCGGGGTGTAGGGGCTGGAGGTGGTTACAGAGATAGGGAGGGGTGTAGGGATTTGAAGGCGGTTACAGAGATAGGGAGGTGTGTAGGGGCTGGAGAGGTACAGAGTTAGGGAGGGGTGTAGGGGCTGGAGGAGTTTACAGAGATAGGGCGGGGTGTAGGGGCTGGAGGGGGTTACAGAGATAGGGAGGGGTGTAGGGGCTGGAGGAGGTTACAGAGATAGGGAGAGGTGTTGGGCTGGCGGAGATTACAGAGATAGGGAGGGGTGTAGGGGCTGGAGGAGGTTACAGAGATAGGGAGGGGTGTCGGGGCTGGAGGAGGTTACAGAGATAGGGAGGGAGGTAGGGGCTGGAGAAGGTTACAGAGATAGGGAGGGGTGTAGGGGCTGGAGGAGGTTACAGAGATAGTGAGTGGTATAGGGGCTGGAGGAGATTACAACATTAGGGAGGGGTGTAGGGGCTGGAGGAGGTTACAGAGATAGGGAGGGGTATAGGGGCTGGAGGAGATTACAACATTAGGGAGGGGTGTAGGGGCTGGAGGAGGTTACAGAGATAGGGAGGGGTATAGGGGCTGGAGGAGATTACAACATTAGGGAGGGAGGTAGGGGCTGGAGAGGTTACAGAGATAGGGAGGCGTGTAGGGTATGAAGGAGGTTACAGAGATAGGGAAGGGTGTAGGGGCTGGAGGGGCTTTTAGACATAGGGAGGGGTGTACGGATTTGGAGGAGGTTACAGAGATAGGTAGGGGTGTAGGGGATGGTGAAGGTTACAGAGATAGGGAGGGGTGTAGGTGCTGGAGGAGGTTACAGAAATTGGGAGGGGTGTAGGGGCGGGAGGAGTTTACAGAGATAGGGAGGGGTGTTGGGCTGGAGGAGGTTACAGAGATAGGGAGGGGTGTAGGTGCTGGAGGAGGTTACAGAGATAGGGAGGGGTGTTGGGCTGTAGGAGGCTACAGAGATAGGGAGGGGTGTAGGGGCTAGAGGAGGTTACAGAGATAGGGAGGGGTGTAGGGGCTGGAGGAGGTTACAGAGATAGGGAGGGAGAGAGGTAGGGGAGGGAGGGAGGTAGGGGCTGGAGGGGCTTACAGAGATAGGGAGGCGTGTAGGGGCTGAAGAGTTTACAGATATATTGAGGGGTGTAGGGGCTGTAGGAGGTTACAGAGATAGGGAGGGGTCTCGGGGCTAGAGGAGGTTACAGATATAGGGAGGGGTGTAGGGGCTGGAGGGGTGTAGGGGCTGGAGGAGGTTACAGAGATAGGGAGGAGTGAAGGGGCTGGAGGAGGTTACAGAGATAGGGAGGGGTGACGGGACTGGAGGAGGTTACAGATATAGGGAAGGGTGTAGGGGCTGGAGGGGTGTAGGGGCTGGAGGAGGTTACAGAGATAGGGAGGGAGGTAGGGGCTGGAGGGGCTTACAGAGATAGGGAGGCGTGTAGTGGCTGAAGGAGGTTACAGATATAGGGAGGGGTGTAGGGGCTGGAGGAGGTTACAGAGATAGTGAGGTGTCGAGGGGCTGGAGGAGATTACAACATTAGGGAGGGGTGTAAGGGCTGGAGGAGGTTACAGAGATAGGGACGGGTGTGAGGGCTGGAGGAGGTTACAGCGATAGGGAGAGGTGTGAGGGCTGGAGAGGGTTTCAGAGATAGCGAGTGGTGTAGGGATTTGGAGCAGGTTATAGAGATAGGGAGGAGTGTTGGGCTGGAGGAGGTTACAGAGATAGGGAGGGGTGTATGTGGCGAAGGAGGTTACAGAGATAGGGAGAGGTGTAGGGGCTGGAGGTTACAGAGATAGGGAGGAGTGTCGGGGCTGGAGAAGGTTACAGAGATAGGGAGGAGTGTAGGGGGTGGAGGAGGTTACAGAGATTGGGAGGTGTGTAGGGGCCTGAGGAGGTTACAGAGATTGGGAGGGGTGTAGGGGCTGGAGGAGGTTACAGATCTAGGGAGGGGTGTAGAGGCTGGAGGAGGTTACAGAGATAGGGAGGGGTGTAGGCCTGGCGGAGATTACAGAGATAGGGAGGGGTGTAGGGGCCGGAGGTGGTTCCAGAGATAGGGAGGGGTGTAGGGGCTGAAGGAGGTTACAGAGATAGGGAGAGGTGTAGGGGCTGGAGGAGATTACAGAGATAGGGAGGGGTGAAGGGACTGGAGGAGGTTACAGAGATAGGGAGGTGTGTAGGGGCTGGAGAGGTACAGAGATAGGGAGGGGTGTAGGGGCTGGAGGAGGTTACAGAGATAGGGAGGGGTATAGGGGCTGGAGGAGGTTACAGAGATAGGGAGGGGTGGAGGGGTGTAGGGGCTGGAGTAGGTTACAGAGATAGGGAAGGGTGTAGGGATTTGGAGGAGGTTACAGAGATAGGGAGGTGTGTAGGGGCTGGAGAGGTACAGAGATAGGGAGGGGTGTAGGAGCTGGAGGAGCTTACAGAGATAGGGAGGGGTATAGGGGCTGGAGGAGATTACAACATTAGGGAGGGGTATAGGGGCTGGAGGAGGTTACAGAGATAGGGAGGGTTGTAGGGGCTGGAGGAGGTTACAGAGATAGGGAGGGGTATAGGGGCTGGAGGAGGTTACAGAGATAGGGAGGGGTGTAGGGGCTGGAGGAGGTTACAGAGATAGGGAGGGGTATAGGGGCTGGAGGACGTTACAGAGATAGGGCGGGGTATAGGGGCTGGAGGAGGTTACAGAGATAGGGAGGAGTATAGGGGCTGGAGGAGGTTACAGAGATAGGGAGGGGTGTAGGGCTGGAGGAGGTTACAGAGAAAGGGAGGGGTGTAGGGGCTAGAGGAGGTTACAGAGATAGGGAGGGGTGTAGGGCTGGAGGAGGTTACAGAGATAGGGAGGGATGTAGGGGCTAGAGGAGGTTACAGCGATAGGGCGGCGTGTAGGGGCTGGAGGAGGTTACAGCGATAGGGAGGGGTGTAGGGGCTGGAGGGGGTTACAGAGATAGGGAGGGGTGAAGGGACTGGAGAATGTTACAGAGATAGGGAGGGGTTGTGGGGCTGGAGGGGGTTACAGAGATAGGGAGGGGTGTAGGGGCTGGAGGAGTTTACAGAGATAGGGAGGGGTTGTGGGGCTGGAGGAGGTTACAGAGATAGGGAGGGGTGTAGGGGCTGGAGGAGGTTACAGAGATAGGGAGGGGTATAGGGGCTGGAGAAGGTTACAGAGATAGGGAGGGGTTGTGGGGCTGGAGGGGGTTACAGAGATAGGGAGGGGTGTAGGGGCTGGAGGAGATTACAACATTAGGGAGGGGTATAGGGGCTGGAGGAGGTTACAGAGATAGGGAGGGTTGTAGGGGCTGGAGGAGGTTACAGAGATAGGGAGGGGTGAATGGACTGGAGGGGGTTACAGAGATAGGGAGGGGTATAGGGGCTGGAGGAGGTTACAGAGATAGGGAGGGGTGTAGGGGCTGGAGGAGGTTACAGAGATAGGGAGGGGTGTAGGGGCTGGAGGTGGTTACAGAGATAGGGAGGGGTGTAGGGGCTGGAGGGGGTTACAGAGATAGGGAGGGGTGAATGGACTGGAGGGGGTTACAGAGATAGGGAGGGGTATAGGGGCTGGAGGAGGTTACAGAGATAGGGAGGGGTGTAGGGGCTGAAGGAGGTTACAGAGATAGGGAGGGGTGAAGGGACTGGAGGAGGTTACAGAGATAGGGAGGGGTGTAGGGGCTGGAGGAGGTTACAGAGATAGGGAGGGGTGTAGGGGCTGGAGGAGGTTACAGAGATAGGGAGGGGTGAAGGGACTGGAGGAGGTTACAGGGATAGGGAGGGGTTGTGGGGCTGGAGGGGGTTACAGAGATAGGGAGGGGTGAAGGGACTGGAGGAGGTTACAGATGGGGAGGGAGCGGGCGAGGAGGCCATGGGGGGATTTGAAAGGCGGGGATGGAGAATTTTTAAAGCGAGGCGTTGCCAGACCGGGTGTCAGTGTGGGTCAGCGAGAACAGGTGTGCGAGGAGGGGTCAGCGCGTCTCGTGACTCACCTATTCCTGCGCTGGTGACAGCTCACTGCCTCACACCGAGTGGCCCAGATGTGGAAGCTGCTTAGTCTGCTCCCGCTCAGAGGGAACTGGAAGAGAAAGCAAAGCGACGGGACTCGAATGAAAACAGGATGCACACAGAGCTCTTCTTAACTGCTGCCAGTTCCTATGGAGAGCAAATAAGTCACACAGCCCCTGCCTTCAATGCACAGATAAGATAGAATGTTTGCCCTGCTCCGTGACTCAGAGCGGCAGGGAGTCACACACCAGCCGTACAACTATTTTTGTGATCATCATCATCGGCAGTCCCTCGGAATCGAGGAAGACTTGCTTCCACTCTTAAAATGAGTTCTCAGGTGACTGAACAGTCCAATCCGAGAGCCACAGTCCCTGTCACAGGTGGGACAGACAGTGGTTGAGGGAAGGGGAGGGTGGGACTGGTTTGCCGCACGCTCCTTCCGCTGCCTGCGCTTGGTTTCTGCACGCTCTCGGCGACAAGACTCGAGGTGCTCAGCGCCCTCCCGGATGCACTTCCTCCACTTAGGGCGGACTGGTCTTTGGGCCAGGGACTCCCAGGTGTCGGTGGGGATGTTGCACTTTATCGGGGAGGGCTTTGAGGGTGGTCCCTTGTAACGTTTCCTCTGCCCACCTTTGGCTCGTTTGCCGTGAAGGAGTTCCGAGTAGAGCGCTTGCTTTGGGAGTCTCGTGTCTGGGGCATGCGGACAATGTGGCCCTGCCCAGCGGAGCTGGTCGAGTGTGGTCAGTGCTTCGATGCTGGGGATGTTGGCCTGGTCGAGGACGCTAACGTTGGTGCGTCTGTCCTCCCAGGGGATTTGTAGGATCTTGCGGAGACATCGTTGGTGGTATTTCTCCAGCGACTTGAGGTGTCTACTGTACATAGCCCTCAAAACTGCCACCAAGCTCATGGTCGACAGGGCTGTAGTAATACCCGCCCTCCTGTATGGCTCAGAGACATGGACCATGTCATACAAGAGCTCCCTTTATTAAAGTGGCACTAAAACCGACAAATTAACCAATAAAACTTTTTAAACTTTAAACGGTCAAATTAGAATTGGGTTGCCGGGGGTGATGATGCACTCCAGTCCCACCGGCGTCCACCTCTCGTGGAAGGCCGCGAGCGTACCGGTGGACACTGCGTGCTCCATCGCCGGGGACACCCTGGTTCGGATGTAACCGCGGAAGAGAGGCAGGCAGTCGGGCTGAACGACCCTCTGGACCGGCTGATGGCCACCTTGGCCAGGCCCCAGGAGCAGTCCCACGAGGAGGCCTTGCGACCTGCCGGCTTCCCTCCGCACAGGGTGCCCAGAGATCGGAAGCGTGGGACGGAAGTGCAGCCAGAATTTGAGGAGCGGCCCCTTCAAATAATGGAAGAGGGGCTGCAACCTGACACAATGTACATACACGTGGAACACGGACTCCTCTAGACCGCAGAAATTACAGGCGGCCCGGGAGTCCGTGACCCGACTTAAACACCGATTGCACGGGACTGCTCCGTGCACCACCCTCCAGGCCAAGTCTCCAATAGATAGAGGGAGGACTCCCGCGTAGACAGCACTCCACTGGGGACCCCCGCCTCCTCCAGACGGCAAGATGGTGGTGCGCCATGGCGTGTCCGGACGGCAGACGAGGATGGCAAAGTAACCTCCCCATTCCATCCCCCCTCAACTCAGCTGCCCTTCAGCTGCCTAGGGCCCCAAGCTCTGGAATTCCCTCCTTAAATCTCTCCGCCTCTCCCTCCCGCAAACCCACCGAGTATAAAAGCAGAGAAGTCCTGCTACAACTGCACAGTGTATCGGTGAGGCCACACCTGGTGTACTGCGTGCAGTTTTGGTCTCCGTATTTAAGGAGGGATATACTTGCATTGGAGGCTGTTCAGAGAAGGTTCACTCGGTTGATTCCTGAGATGAGGTGGTTGTCTTCTGAGGAATGGTTGAGCAGGTTGGGCCTCTACTCATTGGAGTTTCGAAGAATGAGAGGCGATCTTATTGAAATGTATAAGATTCTGAGGGGGCTTGACAAGGTGGATGCAATGAGGATATTTCCCCTCGGTGGGGGAATCTAGAATTAGGGGGCATAGTTTCAGAATAAGAAGTCGCCCATTTAAAACGGAGATGAGGAGGAACCTCTTCAGTCAGAGGGGGGTGAATCTGTGGAATTCTCTGCCCCAGAGAGCTGTGGAGGCTCAGTCTTTGAGTATATTCAAGGCTGAGATCGCTAGATTTTTGGACTCGAGTGGAATCGAGGGATATGGGGATCGGGCGGGACAGTGGAGTTGATGTTGAAGATCAGCCATGGTCTTAGTGAATGGTAGAGCAGGCTCAAGGGGCCGAATGGCCGACTCCTGCTCCGAATTTTTTTGTTCTTATGTTAAAACCTATCTCTTTCATTAAGCTTTTGGTCACCAGCCCTAATTTCTCCTTTATGTGGCTCGGTGTTAAATGTTTTGTCTTATGATCGCTCCTGTGAAGCACCTTGGGACGTTTTACTACAAGTTATTATTATTAAAGGAGTTCGATGACATACTGTTAGATCAACCCTTTACATAACCTCCTGCAGCCCCACAACCCCCCGAGACCTCTGCGCTCCTCCAATTCTGGCCTCTTGTGCATCCTCCGATTTCCATCGCTCCGCCATTGGTGGCCGTGCCTTCAAGAGATCTTGCCACATCTGTATCTATCGATTAATAATTTTGCAGGGCGGTGGGGAAAGAGCATGGGGGAGTGGGACTGATTGGATTGCTCTGTCACAGAGCCGGCACAGGATCGATGGGCCGAACGGCCTCCTCTGTGCTGTGAGATTCTCTGAGTATAATAAAGCGGGCAGGTCTGCATCCTTTTGCTTGCCACACTTCCTGGGTCACCCTTCCCACATCACAATTCCTGGGTCACACTTCCTGCATCACACTTCCTGGGTCACACTTCCTGCGCCACACTTCCTGTGTCATATTTCCTGGGTCACACTTCCTGGGTCACACTTCCTAGGTCACCCTTCCTGCGCACACTTCCTGGGTTACACTTCCTGGGTCACCCTTCCTGCGTCACACTTCCTGGGTCACACTTCCTAGGTCACCCTTCCTGCGTCACGCTTGCTGGGTCACACTTTCTGGGTCACACTTCCCGAGTCACGCTTGCTGGGTCACACTTCTTGCGTCACACTTCCTGGGTCACGCTTCCTGGGTCACACTTCCGGCGTCATCCTTCCTGGGTCACGCTTCCTGGGTCACGCTTCCTGTGTCACCCTTCCTGCATCACACTTCCTGGGTCACGCTTCCTGTGTCACCCTTCCTGCATCACACTTCCTGTGTCACACTTCCCGCATCACCCTTCCTGGGTCACCCTTCCCGCACCACCCTTCCTGGGTCACCCTTCCCGCATCACCCTTCCTGGGTCACTCTTCCTGCACCACCCTTCCTGGGTCACACTTCCCGCATCACCCTTCCTGGGTCACCCTTCCCGCATCACCCTTCCTGGGTCACTCTTCCTGCACCACCCTTCCTGGGTCACACTTCCTGGGTCACCCTTCCCGCACCACCCTTCCTGGGTCACACTTCCTGGGTCACACTTCCTGGTCACCTTTCCTGGATCACCCTTCCTGGGTCACGCTTCCTGGGTCACGCTTCCTGGGTCACACTTTCTGGGTCAACCTTCCTGGGTCACACTTCCTGGTCACACTTCCTGGGTCACACTTCCTGGGTCACCCTTCCTGGGTCACCCTTCCTGCGTAACCCTTCCTGCACCACCATTCCTGGGTCACGCTTCCTGGGCCACGCTTCCTGCGTCCCGCTTGCTGGATCACACTTCCTGGGTCACACTTCCTGGGTCACCCTTCCTGCGTCACACTTCCCGCGTCACACTGCAGCTCAATCCAATTTTCGGTGCACACATTTCATTGGCTGAAATCTTATCCCCAGTTGACGAGTCACAATTGAACGTGTAGCCAGTGCACCAATCAGCAAGCACCAATCACATAGCAGACAAACCAAGCAAATTGCCTAAAATATTTATTGCCAAACATCCCTGGCACGACAGAGCTCCCTCCGACCTGGAGTCTGGGTCTGTATGGCCCATGTGTGTGTCCTAGTGTTAGCTCCTGTACAAGTTCAGCACACAGCGGGTAAAGGGGAACGATTCACTCCCGTCTGGCACTGTACGGCCCGTGTGTGTGTGTGTGTGTCTCAGTGTGTTGGAGAGTTTTGTTCCAGGCCTGCACTAGTTAAATATTCCATCCTGTTTAGAAGGCAAATTCCAGCACAGAACCCCGCTGGGAGATAACCTCATAGCAACTTGTGCTTGAAAGCAATCCCCAGATAAATGAAGAATTTCCGTTATTAGCGCGTGACTGAAAAGCGTCCTGAACGGAGTCTCGCAGTGATGCAACACTCTGCGACGTGTAA
This sequence comes from Pristiophorus japonicus, assembly GCF_044704955.1. Classification (NCBI taxonomy): domain Eukaryota; kingdom Metazoa; phylum Chordata; class Chondrichthyes; family Pristiophoridae; genus Pristiophorus; species Pristiophorus japonicus. Next base: position 11,370,682 of record NC_092006.1, read on the forward strand.
ATACTTCCCTCTCAGGTTAGGCCGAATCTGAACTTGTTCATCAAAGGTACCGATGCACTGGGTCCGTGCAGCAGAGCTGGTCTCCAGTCGTCCTGGTTAACCCTTGCCACTGGACCAAGACCTCGCTCTGTCAAGCCCGTGTGGTGGCTGGTGTGCAACAGTCACCCCACGTTAAACAAATCCACCCACAGGCATCTTCCACCCTTCAGGATGTAGTTCGGGACCTTCATTCAAAACACCTGTGAACTCATCCTTTTTTTGGCAAGGAAGCAAGTCATCCTCGCTTCGAGGGACTGCCTATGATGATGATTTGTGTAAGAAGGGAGAAAGGGATAGACTGAGTAATTACAGGCTAGTCAGCCTAACCTCAGTATTGGAAAAAGTCCTCAAGGACAGGATAAATCTTCACTTTGAGAGACATGGATTAATCAGGGACAGTCAGCACGAATTTGTTAAAGGAAGGTCGTGCCTGACTGACTTGATTGAATATTTCGAGGAGGTAACCAGGAGGGTCGATGAGGTCACCCTTCCTGGGTCACCATTCCTGGGTCACCCTTCCTGGGTCACCATTCCTGGGTCACCCTTCCTGGCTTACCCTTCCTGGGTCACACTTCCTGGGTCACCCTTCCTGGGTCACCATTCCTGTGTCACCCTTCCTGGGTCACCCTTCCTGGCTTACCCTTCCTGGGTCACACTTCCTGCTTCACCCTTCCTGTGTCACCCTTCCTGGGTCACACTTCCTGCTTCACCCTTCCTGGGTCACACTTCCTGGGTCACACCTCCTGGGTCACACCTCCTGGGTCACACCTCCTGCGTCACACCTCCTGCGTCACACTTCCTGCGTCACATTTCCTGCGTCACACCTCCTGGGTCACACTTCCTGCGTCACACCTCCTGGGTCACCCTTCCTGTGTCACCCTTCCTGCGTCACACTTCCTGCGTCACACTTCCAGGGTCACCCTTCCTGTGTCACACTTTCTGCGTCACACTTCCTGCGTCACACTTCCTGCGTCACACCTCCTGGGTCACACTTCCTGGGTCACACCTCCTGGGTCACACTTCCTGCGTCACACTTCCTGCGTCACACCTCCTGCGTCACACTTCCTGCGTCACACCTCCTGGGTCACACTTCCTGCGTCACCCTTCCTGTACGATGTAGTGTATATGGATTTTAGCAAAGCTTTTGAGAAGGTCCCACATGGCAGACTGGTCACGAAAGTAAAAGCCCAGGGGATCTTGGGCAAAGTGGCAAGTTGGATCCAAAATAGGCTCAAAGGCAGGAAGCAAATCATCAGAGGCGGTCCCTCGAAGCGAGGATAACTTGACTTCCACGCCAAAAAGGGATGAGTTCACAGGTGTTTCAATGAAGGACCTAATATTCCGGATCCCGAACTACATCCTGAAGGGTGGAAGATGCCTGTGGGTGGATTTTTTTGAACGTGGGGTGACCGTTGCACACCAGCCACCACACGGGGCTTGACAGAGCGAGGTCTTGGTCCAGGGGCAAGGGTTAACCAGGACGACTGGAGACCAGCTCTGCTGCACGGACCCAGTGCGCCCACATATCGCACAGTGTGGGCTGGGCCTGTGCTGCATCCCTGGGCCCTCGCCTCTCCTGGGCCCCAGATTCACGCCTCTCCTGGTACTGAGCCCTGAGGAACCCCACTGGCAACAGCCTCCAGTCACAAAAGCTCTCCTCAAACCATTACCCTTTGCTGCCTGCCACTGAACCAATTTCGGATCCAATTTGCCGCTCTGTCACGGGCTTTGTCCTGCGGCTGGTAAGGAATTGGCTGTGGAGTCTAATATTAGGCAGATTAGTCTCAATCTACCCCCCTGAAAGTCGTCATTTGCTCCTTGGATTTTCGCGAGGCTTTTGACGAGGTCCCACATGGCAGGCTAATCTTGTGCAGTGGTGCCCCTCTGACAGTGCAGCACTCCCTCAGTTGTGCCACTGGGAGTGTCAGCCTGGATTAAATGAGCATCTTCTATTTCTTTTTCGAATGCCATCTAAAAACAAAAACCTCCAGATAATATTCACAGTGCAGCCGTGCAGCTGGATGAGGCCAGACCCTAAAACATATATTTATGGGCAAAAAGACGTCTTTTCAGAGTTGGAAAAGGGTGTGAGCATCAGCAGTGAAAGGTTTCGAAATCGTGCTTTGTGCACCGGTGAAGTTTGTCTGGAAATGCCGGCCGTGGCGGTGGCCAAGCCCCCCCCGCCTCTCTACTTTAGATACACTTTACTTTAGCAGGAAGCAAAGGGTAATGGTCGATGGGTGTTTTTGTGACTGGAAGGCTGTATCCAGTGGGGTTCCGCAGGGCTCAGTGCTGGGTCCCTTGCTTTTTGTGGTATATACCAATGATCTAGACTTGAATGTCGGGGGTATGATTAAGAAGTTTGCAGATGATACTAGAATGGGCCGTGGTGTTGATAATGAAGAAGAAAGCTGCAGACTGCAGGAAGATATCGATGAACTGGTCAGGTGGGCAGATCAGTGGCAAATGGGATTCAGTCCGGAGAAGTGTGAGGTAATGCATTTGGGGCGGGCTAACTAGGCGAGGGAATACACATTAAATGGTCGGACACTGAGAAGTGTAGAGGAACAAAGGGACCTGGGAATGCAGGTCCACAGATCCCTGAAGGGAGCAGGCCAGGTGGGTAAGGTGGTTAAGAAGGCATACGGGATACTTGCCTTTATTAGCCGAGGCATGGAATACAAGAGCAGGGAGGTTATGCTTGAACTGTATAAAACACTGGTTAGGCCACAGAAAGTAGTTGAGGCCAATTCACTAAATATATTCAAAAGGGAGTTAGATGAAGTCCTTACTACTCGGGGGATCAAGGGTTATGGCGAGAAAGCAGGAAGGGGGTACTGAAGTTTCATGTTCAGCCATGAACTCATTGAATGGCGGTGCAGGCTAGAAGGGCTGAATGGCCTGCTCCTGCACCTATTTTCTATGTTTCTATGTTTCTATGGAGTACTGCGTGCAGTTCTGGTCACCACATTACAGGAAAGATGTGATTGCACTGGAGAGGGTACAGAGGAGATTTACCAGGATGTTGCACTGGAGAGGGTACAGAGGAGATTTACCAGGATGTTGCACTGGAGAGGGTACAGAGGACATTTACCAGGATGTTGCACTGGAGAGGGTACAGAGGAGATTTACCAGGATGTTGCACTAGAGAGGGTACAGAGGAGATTTACCAGAATGTTGCACGAGAGAGGGTACAGAGGAGATTTACCAGGATGTTGCACTGGAGAGGGTACAGAAGAGATTTACCAGGATGTTACACTGGAGAGGGTACAGAGGAGATTTACCAGGATGTTGCACTAGAGAGGGTACAGAGGAGATTTACCAGGATGTTGCACTGGAGAGGGTGCAGAGGAGATTTACCAGGATGTTGCACTGGAGAGGGTACAGAGGAGATTTACCAGGATGTTGCACTGGAGAGGGTACAGAGGAGATTTACCAGGATGCTGCCGGGACTGGAGAATTTTAGCGATGAGGAAAGATTGGATAGGCTGGGGTTGTTTTCTTTGGAACAGAGGAGGCTGAGGGGAGACCTGATTGAGGTGTATAAAATTATGAAGGGCCTGGATAGAGTGGATAGGACGGAGGGGTCAACAACCAGGGGCCATAGATTTAAAGTAATTGGGGGGAGGTTTAGAGGGGATTTGAGGGGAAATGTTTTCACCCAGAGGGTGGTGGGGGTCTGGGGTGGAACTCACTGCCTGAAAGGGTGGTAGAGGCAGAAACCCTCACCACATTTAAAAAGTACCTGGGTGTGCACTTGAAGTGCCGTAACCCACAGGGCTACGGACCGAGAGCGGGAAAGTGGGATTAGGCCGGGTGGCTCTTTGTCGGCCGGCGCGGGACACGATGGGCCAAAATGGCCTCGTTACGTGCTGTAAATTTCTATGGTTCTATGACTCCTCTTTCGACCAGCAATGGTTCAGCAAGGGTATTAAGGGTGATGGAACCAAGGCGCGTGGATGGAGTTAAGCTCCAGGTTACCTGTGATCTCATTGAATGGCAGAATAGGCCCGAGGGGCTGAACGGCCTCCTCCTGTTCCGATATTACTGAGGAGTGCGTCAGTATAACTTCCTCCCCCCCGCCTCACTAACTGGGGAATAGTGGCCTGTTAGATTATCTTGAAGGCGCTCCCTAAGGTGGACACACATCAGTCTTTAATCCTCCGAGCACCCAGTTTTGAAGGGAGCGCCACACGGTGTGTTTAAAAGTTAATCCCGAGGCCCCCGTCTGCCCTCTCGGGTGGATGTAAAAGATCCTGGGGCCACTATTGGAAGCAGAGCAGGGGGAGTTCTCCCCGGTGTCCTGGGGCCAATATTTACCGCCTCCAGTGCGCCAGTACAGCCTTCGTCCGCCTGAGGAAGAGAATGTTCAAAGACCAGGCCCTGAAATCTGGCACCAATGTCATGGTCTACAGGGCTGTAGTGATACCCGCCCTCCTGTATGGCTCAGAGACATGGACCATGTACAGTAGACACCTCAAGTCGCTGGAGAAATACTACCAACGATGTCTCCGCAAGATCCTACAAATCCCCTGGGAGGACAGACGCACCAACGTTAGCGTCCTCGACCAGGCCAACATCCTCAGCATCGAAGCACTGACCACACTCGACCAGCTCTGCTGGGCGGGCCACATTGTCCGCATGCCCCCGACACGAGACTCCCAAAGCAAGCGCTCTACTCGGAACTCCGACACGGCAAGTGAGCCAAAGGTGGGCAGAGGAAACGTTACAAGGGACCACTCTCAAAGCCTCCCTGATAAAGTGCAACATCCCCACCGACACCTGGGAGTCCCTGGCCCAAAGACCAGTCCGCCCTAAGTGGAGGAAGTGCATCCGGGAGGGCGCTGAGCACCTCGAGTCTCGTCGCCGAGAGCGTGCAGAAACCAAGCGCAGGCAGCGGAAGGAGCGTGCGGCAAACCAGTCCCACCCTCCCCTTCCCTCAACCACTGTCTGTCCCACCTGTGACAGCGACTGTGGCTCTCGTATTGGGCTGTTCAGTCACCTGGGAACTCACTTTTAGAGTGGAAGCAAGTCTTGCTCGATTCCGAGGGACTGCCTGTGATGATGATGTATCCCTCAACCAACATCACTAAAACAGATGATCTGGGTCATTATCACATTGCTGTGTGTGGGAGCTTGCTGTGCACAAATTGTCTGCCGCGTTTCCCACATTACAGCAGTGACTACACACCAAAAGTACTTCATTGGCTGTAAAGCGCTTTGGGACATTCCTGAGGTGATGAAAGGCGTGTCTTTAAAAAAAATTTCAAATTCTCATCCTTGTTTTCAAATCCCTCCATCCCCCTCCCTATCTCTGTAACCTCCTCCAGCCCTCGCCCCTCCCTATCTCTGTAACCTCCTCCAGCCCTCGCCCCTCCCTATCTCTGTAATCTCCTCCAGCCCCTACACCCCTCCCTATCTCTGTAACCTCCTCCAGCACCTACACCCCTCCCTATCTCTGTAACCTCCTTCAGCCCCTACACCCCTCCCTATCTCTGTAATCTCCTCCAGACCTTACACCCCTCCCTATCTCTGTAACCTTCTCCAGCCCCTACACCCCTCCCCATTTCTGTAACCTCCTCCAGCCCCTACATCCCTCCCCATCTCTGTAACCTCCTCCAGTCCCTACACCCCTCCCTATCTCTGTAACCTCCTCCAGCCCCTACACCCCTCCTTATCTCTGTAACCCCCTCCAGCCCCTACACCCCTCCCTATCTCTGTAACTTCCTCCAGCCCCTACACACCTCCCTATCTCTGTAACCTCCTCCAGCCCCTACACCCCTCCCTATCTCTGTAACCCCCTCCAGCCCCTACACCCCTCCCTATCTCTGTAACCCCCTCCAGCTCCTACACCCCTCCCTATCTCTGTAACCTCCTCCAGCCCCTACACCCCTCCCTATCTCTGTAACCTCCTCCAGCCCCTACACCCCTCCCTATCTCTGTAACCTCCTCCAGCCCCTACACCCCTCCCTATCTCTGTAACCTCCTCCAGCCCCACAACCCCCCCGAGATCTCTGTGCTCCTCTAATTCTGCCCTCCTGACCATCCCTGATTATAATCGCTCCATCATTGGTGGCCGTGCCTTCAGCTGCCTGGACCCCAAGCTCTGGAACTCCCTCCCTAAACCTCTCCGCCTCTCTCTCCTCCTTCAAAACGCTTGTTAAAACCTACCTATGTGACCAAGCCCTACCCTAATATCGCCTTATGTAGTGTGAAATGTTTTATCTTCTAACACTCCTGTGAGGCAGCTTGGGACGTTTCAGTACATTAAAGGCGCACTGCAGTCAACATAAGAACTGAAGGGTTGCAAAATTCGTGGTTAAACCCCCCAAGTGTTTGGACTCATTGGAAAGGAAATTTAATTTGGAACTATCTACCAGAAGGTTTGAGATCCTAAAGTCTACATGGAAGAAACTACGAACTTTAATCGAATTTAGGATTTTACAAAGCAGATTGAGTCTGTGTGGGCAGGGTTAAGAACTAAAGGAACTATCCTTCAAAGAAACCAGTTTTGAGTATTGAAGCTGTCTGGGATATTGAAACTAAAGCAAATTGTCTGGAGAATTGTGGATACTCGAAAAACCCTTCTCCCCAGGAGACATTAACATAGCAACAATTGACCTAGAGATAGCTAACCATCATCCTGATCTGGAAAACCTTTTCTAGGACCCCTGAACTACTTTGGTAACTTCTTACCGGGTCTCAGCACACTGTTAGAACCACTGCACGCCTTATTGCATAAAGGGGACGAATGGGTATGAGGCAAAAGCCAAGAAAATACCTTTGTAAAAGCTAGAAAATTGTTATGCTCAAACAAATTGCTTGTGTTGTATGATCCATGTAAGTGTTTGATACTAGCATGTGATGCGTCGTCATATGGCGTCGGGTGTGTATTACAACAAGGTAATGATTTTGAGAAATTGCAACCGGTTGCTTATGCATCCAGAAGTCTGTCTAAGACTGAGAGAGCCGACAGCATGATTGAAAAAGAAGTGTTAGCGTGTGTCTCTAGGGTAAGGAAAATGTTTGGGCTAAAATTTGAATTGGAAACGGACCATAAGCCACTAATATCCCTGTTTTCCGAGAGTAAGGGGATAAATACCAACGCATCGGCCCGCATCCAGAGATGGGCGCTCACGTTGTCCGCATACAACTACGCCATCCGCCACAGGCCAGGCACAGAAAACTGCGCCGATGCTCTCAGTAGACTGCCGTTGCCCACCACGGGGGTGGAAATGGCACAGCCCGCAGATTTAGTCATGGTTATGGAAGCATTCGAGAGTGAGCAATCACCCGTCACAGCCCGACAGATTAGAACCTGGACAAGCCAGGACCCCTTACTGTCCCGAGTAAAAAATTGTGTGCTTCACGGGAACTGGTCCAGTGTCTCAGTGGAAATGCAGGAAGAGATAAAGCCGTTCCAGCGGCGCAAAGATGAAATGTCTATACAGGCAGACTGTCTTCTGTGGGGCAATCGGGTAGTGGTCCCCAAGTAGGGCAGAGACACCTTCATCAATGACCTCCACAGTACCCACCCAGGCATCGTAATGATGAAAGCGATAGCCAGATCCCACACCGCCCCCGACAGAACATCAGAAATAGGAGCAGGAGTCTGCCATTCGGCCCCTCGAGCCTGCTCCGCCATTTAATACGATCATGGCTGATCTGATCATGGACTCAGCTCCACTTCCCCGCCCGCTCCCCATAACCCCTTATTCCCTTATCGGTTAAGAAACTGTCTATTTCCGTTTTAAATCCATTCAATGGATCCACAGCTCTCTGAGGCAATGAATTCCACTGATTTACAACCTTCTGAGAGAAGAAATTCCTCCTCATCTCAGTTTTAAATGGGTGGCCCCTTATTCTAAGACCATGCCCCCTAGTTCTAGTCTCCCCCATCAGTGGAAACATCCTCTCTGCATCCACCTTGTCGAGCCCCCCTCATAATCTTATACGTTTCAATAAGATCACCTCACATTCTTCTGAATTGGTATCCTACACCATGAGCCTTGATCCATTGCCCAATTTCTTAATTAAAATATATAATCATAGAAAGACAGAAGAAGGAGACCATTCAATTTAACAATACAAGACTTTGGGCATATAATTTGCAAATGAAGTTCAACATAAGTGTGAGGTATAATATTTTGGTAAGAAAAATAAGGTCACATATTAATGTAACACCACTTTTTAAAAAAGGAGGGAGAGAGAAAACAGGTCATTATAGACCGGTTAGTGGGGAAAATGTTGGAATCAATTATTAAGGATGAAATAGCAGTGCATTTGGAAAGCAGTGACGGGATCGGTCCAAGTCAGCATGGATTTATGAAAGGGAAATCATGCTTGACAAATCTTCTAGATTTTTTTGAGGATGTAACTAGTAGAGTGGACAAGGGAGAACCAGTGGATGTGGTGTATTTGGACTTTCAAAAGGCTTTTGACAAGGTCCCACACAAGAGATTGGTGTGCAAAATTAAAGCACATGGTATTGGGGGTAATGTACTGACGTGGATAGAGAACTGGTTGGCAGACAGGAAGCAGAGAGTCGGGATAAACGGGTCCTTTTCAGAATGGCAGGCAGTGACTAGTGGAGTGCCGCGGGGCTCATTGCTGGGACCCCAGCTATTTACAATATACATTAATGATTTAGATAAAGGAATTGAGTGTAATATCTCCAAGTTTGCAGATAACACTAAGCTGGGTGGCGGTGTGAGCTGTGAGGAGGAAGCACTAAGAGGCTGCAGGGTGACGGACAGGTTAGGTGAGTGGGCAAATGCATGGCAGATGCAGTATAATGTGGATAAATGTGAGGTTATCCACTTTGGGGGCAAAACCACGAAGGCAGAATATTATCTGAATGGTGGCAGATTAGGAAAAGGGGAGGTGCAACGAGACCTGGGTGTCATGGTACATCAGTCATTGAAAGTTGGCATGCAGGTACAGCAGGCGGTGAAGGCGGCAAATGGTATATTTGTCTTCATAGTGAGAGGATTTGAGTATAGGAGCAGGGAGGTCTTACTGCAGTTGTACAAGGCCTTGGTGAGGCCTCACCTAGAATAGTGTGTTCAGTTCTGGTCTCCTAATCTGAGGAAGGACATTCTTGCTATTTAGGGAGTGCAGCAAAGGTTCACCAGACTGATTCCCAGGATGGAAGGACTGACATATGAGGAGAGACTGGATCGACTGGGCCTTTATTCACTGGAGTTTAGAAGGATGAGAGGGGATCTCAGAGACATATAAAATTCTGACGGGATTGGACAGATTAGATGCAGGAAGAATGTTTCCGATATTGGGGAAGTCAGAATCAGAGGACACAGTCTAAGGATAAGGGGTAAGCCATTTAGGACCGAGATGAGGAGAAACTTGTTCACTCAGAGAGTTGTTAACCTGTGGAATTCCTTACTGCAGAGAGTCGTTGATGCCAGTTCATTGGATATATTTAAGAGGGAGTTAGATATGGCCCTTACGGCTAAAAGGATCAAGGGGTATGGAGAGAAAGCAGAAAAGGGGTACTGAGGGAATGATCAGCCATGATCTTATTGAATGGTGGTGCAGGCTCGAAGGGCCGAATGGCCTACTCCTGCACCTATTTTCTATGTTTCTATGTTTCTATGAATTCCAATGAGTAGAGGCCCAACCTCCTCAACCTTTCCTCATAAGTCAACCCCCTCATCTCCGGAATCAACCGAGTGAACCTTCTCTGAACTGCCTCCAAAGCAAGTATATCCTTTCGTAAATATGGTGACCAAAACTGCACGCAGTATTCCAGGTGTGGCCTCACCAATACCCTGTATAACTGTAGCAAAGACTTCCATGCTTTTATACTCCATCCCCTTTGCAATAAAGACCAAGATACCATTTGCCTTCCTGATCACTTGCTGTACCTGCATACTAACTGTTATATATGTAAACTTGTATACCTTGCACAGCCACCAGAGGGCTCATCCCCTGGAGTCCCAAGGGATACCACAATCCCTTGGGAGCACAGGTATTTAAGGAGGCCTCACAGGTCGGAGAGACACTCTGGTGACCTGCATCAAAAGACTAGGGTCACACTTTACTTTGAGCTCACAGTATCCAGTCAGACTCTTTATTCATATACAACAACTGGCGACGAGATACTGATGATGAACCCAACAATGCAGAGAACAGTGGGCATCCTGGAGAAATTTTCGGAGGGAGATGATTGGGAAACCTTCGTGGAGCGACTCGACCAATACGTCGTGGCCAACAAGCTGGAAGGGGAACCGAACGCTGCCAAACGAAGGGCGATTCTCCTCACTGTCTGCGGGGCACCAACGTATGGTCTCATGAAGAATCTGCTCACTCCAGCGAAACCCACGGAGAAATCGTACGACGATTTGTACACACTGGTCCGGGAGCATTTGAACCCGAAGGAAAGCGTTCTGATGGCGAGGTACCGGTTCTACACCTACAAAAGGTCTGAAGGCCAGAAAGTGGCGAGTTATGTCACCGAGCTAAGCCGCCTTGCAGGACATTGCGAATTTGGAGGACATTTGGAGCACATGCTCAGAGACTTTTTCATACTTGGCATTGGCCACAAAACCATACTTCGCAAACTTTTGACTGTAGAGACCCCAATCTTGAGTAAGGCCACGGTGATAGCCCAGGCGTTCATTGCCACCAGTGACAATGCTAAGCAAATCTCTCAGCTGCTACAAGTACTGTGAAGAAAGTAATGTTTTCAAATTGCAACGTACAGGGCAGGCCCCACATGCCTGCAGCTGCACGTCTGTAGATGTCTCAGAGTCCACCATCAAGGGTGATGAATGCAAGGCTATTAACACCTTGTTGGCGCTGTGGGGGTGATCATTGTTTCCATTCATGCCGCTTCACAGGATATGTTTGCCAGGGCTGTGGAACAATGGGACACCTCCAACGTATGTGCAGGCGAGCTGCAAACACTGTTAATCCTGTAAACCACCATGTTGCAGAGGAGGACAGATCCACGGCAGATCACGACGAACCAGAGCCTCAGACCAAGGAGGCAGAGCTATATGGGGTGCACACATTTACCACAAAGTGTCCCCCGATAATGCTGAAGGTTGAATTAAATGGACTCCCGGTGTCAATGGAGCTGGACACGGGCGCGAGCCAGTCCATCATGAGCAAAAAGACTTTCGGAAAATTGTGGTGCAGCAAGACCTCAAGGCCAGTCTTAAATCCAATTCGCACGAAACTGAGAACTTACACAAAAGAACTGATTCCTGTAATCGGCAGTGCTACTGTAAAGGTCTCCTACGATGGAGCGGTGCACAAGCTACCACTCTGGGTGGTACCAGGCGATGGTCCCACGCTGCTCAGCAGGAGCTGGCTGGGAAAGATACGCTGGAACTGGGACAACATCCGAGCGCTATCGTCCACTGACGACACTTTGTGTGCCCAGGTCTTAAACAAATTTCCTTCGCTGTTCGAGCCAGGCATCGGGAAGTTCCAAGGAGCATATCCATCTAATTCCAGGGGCGCGACCCATCCACCATAAGGCGAGAGCAGTACCATACATGATGAGAGAAAGGGTAGTGATCGAGCTAGACCAGCTGCAACGAGAGGGCATCATTTCGCCAATCGAATTCAACGAGTGGGCCAGTCCGATTGTTCCAGTCCTTAAGGGAGACAGCACCATCAGAATCTGTGGTGATTACAAAGCAACATTCAATCGTTTCTCCCTGCAGGATCAATACCCACTACCAAAGGCTGATGACCTATTTGCGATGCTGGCGGGAGGAAAGACGTTTATGAAGCTGGACTTGACCTCGGCCTACATGAAGCAGGAGCTGGAGGAATCATCGAAGGACCTCACCTGCATCAACACGCACAAAAGTCTCTTAATTTATAACAGATGCCCGTTTGGAATTCGATCAGCTGCGGCGCTATTCCAGAAAAACATGGAAAGCTTACTGAAGTCAGTCTCGCGCATGGTGGTCTTCCAGGACGACATCTTGGTTACAGGTCGGGACACAGTTGAGCATCTGCAGAACCTGGAGGAGGCTCTTAGTTGACTCAACCGCGTGGGACTCAGGTTGAAACGCTCAAAGTGTATTTTCCTGGCGCCTAAAGTGGAGTTCTTGGGGAGAAGAATTATGACGGACGGCATCAGGCCCACCGATTCGAAGGCGGAGGCAATCGAGAACGCACCGAGGCCACAGAACATGACGGAGCCGCGGTCGTTTCTAGGACCCTATTTTGGTAACTTCTTACCGGGTCTCAGCACACTGTTAGAACCACTGCACGCCTTACTGCATAAAGGAGACGAATGGGTTTGGGGCAAAAGCCAAGAAAATGTCTTTGTAAAAGCTAGAAAATTGTTATGCTCAAACAAATTGCTTGTGTTGTATGATCCATCTAAGCGTTTGGTACTCGCATGTGATGCGTCGTCATATAGCGTCGGGTGTGTATTGCAACAAGGTAATGATTTTGGGAAATTGCTTATGCATCCAGGAGTCTGTCTAAGGCTGAGAGAGCCGACAGCATGATTGAGAAAGAAGTGTTAGCGTGTGTCTATAGGGTAAAGAAAATGTTTGGGCTAAAATTTGAATTGGAAACGGACCATAAGCCACTGATATCCCTGTTTTCCGAGAGTAAGGGGATAAATACGAATTTATCGGCCCGCATCCAGAGATGGGCGCTCACGTTGACCGCATACAACGACGCCATCCGCCACAGGCCAGGCACAGAAAACTGCGCCGATGCTCTCAGTAGGCTGCCATTGCCCACCACGGGGGTGGAAATGGCGCAGCCCGCAGATTTAGTCATGGTTATGGAAGCATTCGAGAGTGAGCAATCACCCGTCACAGCCCGACAGATTAGAACCTGGACGAGCCAGGACCCCTTACTGTCCCTAATAAAAAATTGTGTGCTTCACGGGAGCTGGTCCAGTGTCCCAGTGGAAATGCAGGAAGAGATAAAGCCGTTCCAGCGGTGCAAAGATGAAATGTCTATACAGGCAGACTGCCTTCTGTGGGGCAATCGGGTAGTGGTCCCCAAGAAGGGCAGAGACATCTTCATCAATGACCTCCACAGTACCCACCCAGGCATCGTAATGATGAAAGCGATAGCCAGATCCCATGTGTGGTGACTCGGTATCGATGCGGACTTAGAGTCCTGCGTGCAGAGCTGTAACACATGCTCACAGTTAAGCAATGCACCCAGGGAGGCACCACTAAGTTTATGGTCTTGGCCCTCCAAACCGTGGTCTAGGGTCCATGTCGACTATGCAGGCCCGTTTTTGCGTAAAATGTTCCTTGTGGCTGTAGGCGCGTACTCCAAATGGATTGAATGTGAGATAATGTCGACAATCACGTCCGCTGCCACCACTGAAAGCCTGCGGGCCATGTTTGCCACACAAGGACTACCTGATGTCCTCGTGAGCGACAATGGGCTATGCTTTACCAGTGCCGAGTTCAAAGCGTTCATGACCCGTAACGGGATCAAACATGTTACATCTGCCCCGTTCAAACCAGCATCCAATGGTCAGGCAGAGAGAGCAGTGCAAACTATCAAGCAAGGTTTGAAGAGGGTAACTGAAGGCTCACTGCAGACTCGCCTATCCCGAATCCTGCTTAGCTACCGCACGAGACCACACTCACTCACTGGGATTCCACCTGCTGAACTGCTCATGAAAAGGGCACTTAAGACAAGGCTCTCGTTAGTTCATCTACAGGTAGCGACAGGCGGCTTCAACAAAGTACATATCATGATGGCGCAAATGTGTCAATGATCCTGTATTTGTATTGAATTATGGACAAGGTCCCAAGTGGCTTCCTGGCACCATTGTGACCAAAGAGGGGAGCAGGGTGTTTTGGGTCAAACTTTCAAATGGACTCATTCACCGGAAACACTTGGACCAAATCAAACTCAGATTCAAGGATTATACTGAGCAACCCACTTTGGACCCGACCTTCTTTGATCCCCCAACATACACACCAGTGGCAACCGACACCGCGATTGGCCACAAAGCAAAACCCATCACCCACAGCAGCCCAGCAGGGCCCAACACACCAGGCAGCCCAGCAAGGCCAGCTGCACAGCAGCCCAGCAGGGCCCAACACGCCAGGCAGCCCAGCAAGGCCAGCTGCACAGCAGCCCAGCAGGGCCCAACACACCAGGCAGCCCAGCAAGGCCAGCTGCACAGCAGCCCAGTGAGGGCCCAACAAACGATTCACCAAAGCCAGCATTTGCACTGAGAAGATCAACCAGGGAAAGAAAGGCCACAAATGGACTCACCTTGTAAACAGTTACACTGTTGACTTTGGGGGGGGGGGAGTGTTGTTATGTATGTAAACTTGTATATACCTTGCACAGCCACCAGAGGGCTCATTCCCTGGAGTCCCAAGGGATCCCACAATCCCTTGGGAGCACAGGTATTTAAGGAGGCCTCACAGGTAGGAGAGACACTCTGGAGACCTGCAATAAAAGTCTAAGGTCACACTTTACTTTGAGCTCACAGTATCCAATCAGACTCTTTGCTCATATATGACACTAACCTTTTGTGTTTCATGCACAAGTACCCCCAGGTCCCGCAGCACTTTGCAATATTTCTCCATTTAAATAATAACTTGCTCTTTGATTTTTTCTGCCAACACTTTCCAACATTATACTCCATCTGCCAAATTTTTGCCCACTCACTTAGCCTGTCTATGTCCTTTTGCAGATTTCTTTGTGTCCTCCTCACACATTGCTTTTCCTCCCATCTTTATAGCGTCAATAAACTTGGCTACGTTACACTCGGTCCCTTCTTCCAAGTCGTTAATATAGATTGTAAATAGCTGGGGTCCCAGCACTGATCCCTGCGGCACCCCACTAGTTATTGATTGCCAACCTGAGAATGAACCATTTATCCCGACTCTCTGTTCTCTGTTAGTTAGCCAATCCTCTATCCATGCTAATATATTACCCCCAACCCCATGAACTTTTATCTTGTTAAGTAACCTCTTATGTGGCACCTTGTCAAATGCCTTCTGGAAATCCAAATACACCACATCCACTGGTTCCCCTTGATCCACCCTGCTCGTTACATCCTCAAAGAATTCCAGCAAATTTGTTAAACATGACTTCCCCTTCATAAATCCATGCTGACTCTGCCTGACCGAATTTTGCTTTTCCAAATGTCCTGCTACTGCTTCTTTAATAATGGACTCCAACATTTTCCCAACCACAAATGTTAGACTAACTGGTCTATAGTTTCCTCCTTTTTTAAATAGGGGCGTTACATTTGCAGTTTTCCAATCCGCTGGAACCTCCCCAGAATCCAGGGAATTTTGGTAATTTACAATCAACGCATCCACAATCCCTGCCGCTACTTTTCTTAAGACCCTAGGATGCAAGCCATCAGGTCCAGGGGATTTATCCACCTTTAGTCCCATTATAGGCAGTCCCTCAGAATCGAGGAAGACTTGCTTCCACTCTTAGAATGAGTCCTTAGGTGACTGAACAGTCCAATACGAGAACCACAGTCCCTGTCACAGGTGGGACAGACAGTGGTTGAGGGAAGGGGAGGGTGGGACTGGTTTGCCGCACGCTCCTTCCGCTGCCTGCGCTTGGTTTCTGCACGCTCTCGGCGACGAGACTCGAGGTGCTCAGCGCCCTCCCGGATGCACTTCCTTCACTTAGGGCGGACTGGTCTTTGGGCCCAGGGACTCCCAGGTGTCGGTGGGGATGTTGCACTTTATCAGGGAGGCTTTGAGGGTGGTCCCTTGTAACGTTTCCTCTGCCCACCTTTGGCTCGCTTGCCGTGAAGGAGTTCCGAGTAGAGCGCTTGCTTTGGGAGTCTCGTGTCTGGGGCATGCGGACAATGTGGCCCTGCCCAGCGGAGCTGGTCGAGTGTGGTCAGTGCTTCGATGCTGGGGATGTTGGCCTGGTCGAGGACGGTAACGTTGGTGCGTCTGTCCTCCCAGGGGATTTGCAGGATCTTGGTCCCATTATCTTACTGAGTACCACGTCCTTTGCGATTGTGATTGTGTTAAGTTCCTCCCCCGCCTATAGCCCCTTGACTATCCACTGTTGGAATATTGTCCGTGTCCTCTACTGTAAAGACTGACACAAAATATTTGTTCAGAGTTTCTGCCATCTCCATGTTCCCCATTACTAATTCCATTACTGGGAGTGTTAGCCTAGATTTTTGTGCTCAAGTCCCTGGAGTGGGACTCGAACCCACAACCTTCTGACTCAGAGGCGAGAGAGAGAGAGAGAGAGAGCTACACACTGAGCGACCAGCTTGCCTGGTTATGCCTTTAAAAAAACTGCAGCGAATGCTTTAGCTGGGCTCCAGTGGATCTGGGGCCTGGTGCAGGGGCCTAAGTTCTCCGTTATTTATAGCCTCCTGTTTCCTGTGACTGACTGACTGGCCGGCACCAGGTCCCTGAGCTGTGCATTACTGGAATCGGGCGGGCGGTCTGGGAGGGGGGGCTCCAGGAGGAGAGCAATCAGCGGCTTTTCCAAAACTACTCTCCCAAACTCCCGCAGGGAAGGTTTCCGGAGGCCGAGTTCGGGAATGTTATTGACTTAATTCCTTCATCCGCCATCTCACTCCTTTCCTCTTTTGGCCCAGGTTCCGCCACTGGCTCTCTGTTACAAAAATAAAATGTTGTCCCTTCTATCCAGCAGCTTGTAGCACAACACAATCTAAGCTGACACTCCCAGTGCCAGTACTGAGGGAGCGCTGTACTGCGCTGTCGGAGGGTCGATATTGAGGGAGCGCCGCACTGCGCTGTTGGAGGGGCAGTACTGAGGGATCGCCGCAATGCGCTGTTGGAGGGGCAGTACTGAGGGAGCGCCGCACTGCGCTGTTGGAGGGGCAGTACTGAGGGAGTGCCGCACTGTCGGAGAGGTGGTACTGAGGGAGCACCGCACTATCAGAGGAGCAGCACTGTGGGAATGCCATGCTGCGCTGTCGGAGGGGCGGTACTGAGGGAGCGCCGCACTGCGCTGCCAGAGGGGCAGTACTGAGGGAGTGCCATGCTGCGCTGTCGGAGGGTCGATATTGAGGAAGCACCGCACTATCAGAGGGGCAGTACTGAGGGAGCGCCGCACTGTCGGAGAGGTGGTACTGAGGGAGCACCGCACTATCAGAGGGGCGGTACTGAGGGAGCGCTGCACTGTCAGATGTGTTGTCTTTCGGATGAGACGTTAAACCGAGGTCCCGTCTGCCCTCTCACACGGACGTAAAAGATCCCATGGCACTATTTCGAAGAAGAGCAGGGGGAGCTCGCCCCGGTGTCCTGGGGCCAATATTTATCCCTCAACCAACATCACTAAAACAGATGATCTGGGTCATTATCACATCGCTGTGTGTGGGAGCTTGCTGTGCGCAAATTGGCTGCCGCGTTTCATACATTACAACAGCGACCACACACCAAATGTACTTCATTGGCTGTAAATCGCTTTGAGACGTCCGATGGCGGTGAAAGGCACAATACAAATGCAAGTCTTTCTATCTATTTAAGACACTCCTTAAAACCGACATCTTTGACCCAGCTTTTGGTCACCTGCCCCAATAACTCCTTACATGGCCCATGTGTCAAATTTGTGTCTGATGACGCTCCTGTGAGGGGCCTTGGGGTGTTTTACAACATTGAAGGTGCTATATAAATGCAAGTTGTTGTTGAATTGGAAACAGGAGTGGTCCCAGCGCGGAGTGGCGAGCTAGAACGCTTCAGAAGGCGGTTAACAGTCACCAACTTTGGTTGTGGGGCTGGAGTCACTTGTAGACCTAGACCAGGGTAAGGACAGCAGGCCTCCTTCCCCAGAAGGGACATCAGTCACCCAGTTAGGTTTTTACAACAATCTGACAGACTTGGGGTCGCTTGGAGGATGTGGGACTGGGGCAAGGAGGATGCCCAGGGCAGGTACAGCACGGGGTTAGATACAGAGTAAAGCTCCCTCTACACTGTCCCATCAAACACTCCCAGGGCAGGAACAGCACGGGGTGAGATACAGAGTAAAGCTCCCTCCACACTGTCCCATCAAACAATCCCAGGGCAGGTACAGCACGGGGTTAGATACAGAGTAAAGCTCCCTCTACACTGTCCCATCACACACTCCCAGGGCAGGTACAGCACGGGGTTAGATACAGAGCAAAGCTCCCTCTAGACTGTCCCATCCAACACTCCCAGGGCAGGTACAGCACGGGGTTAGATACAGAGTAAAGCTCCCTCTACACTGTCCCATCAAACACTCCCAGGGCAGGTACAGCACGGGGTTAGATACAGAGTAAAGCTCCCTCGACACTGTCCCATCAAACACTCCCAGGGCAGGTACAGCACGGGGTTAGATACAGAGTAAAGCTCCCTCTGCACTATCCCATCAAACACTCCCAGAGCAGGTACAGCACGGGTTAGATACAGAGTAAAGCTCCCTCTACACTGTCCCATTAAACACGCCCAGAGCTGGTACAGCCCGGGTTAGATACAGAGTAAAGCTCCCTCTACACTGTCCCCATCAAACACTCCCAGGGCAGGGACAGCACAGGTTAGATACAGAGTAAAGCTCCCTCTACATTGTCCCATCAAACACTCCCAGGGCAGGTACAGCACGGGGTTAGATACAGAGTAAAGCTCCCTCTACATTGTCCCATCAAATACTCCCAGGGCAGGTACAGCACGGGTTAGATACAGAGTAAAGCTCCCTCTACACTGTCCCATCAAACACTCCCAGTGAACGTACAGCACGGGGTTCGTTACAGAGTAAAGCTTCCTCTACAGACTGGGCTGGGTGATGTGTAATGAGAAAGGACTAATTAGCAATCTTGTTGTGCGAGGCCCCTTGGGGAAGAGTGACCATAATATGGTAGAATTCTTTATTAAGATGGAGAGTGACACAATTTATTCAGAGACGAGGGACCTGAACTTAAGGAAAGGTAACTTTGATGGTATGAGACGTGAATTGGCTAGAATAGACTGGCGAATGATACTTAAAGAGTTGACGGTGGATAGGCAATGGCAAACATTTAAAGATCACATGGATGAACTTCAACAATTGTACATCCCTGTCTGGAGTAAAATTAAAACGGGGAAGGTGCTCAACCATGGCTAACAAGGGAAATTAAGGATAGTGTTAAATCCAAAGAAGAGGCATATATATTGGCCAGAAAAAGCAGCAAACCTGAGGACTGGGAGAAATTTAGAATTCAGCAGAGGAGGACAAAGGGTTTAATTAGGAGGGGGAAAATAGAGTATGAGAGGAAGCTTGCTGGGAGCATAAAAACTGACTGCAAAAGCTTCTATAGATATGTGAAAAGAAAAAGATTAGTGAAGACAAACGTAGGTCCCTTGCAGTCAGATTCAGGTGAATTTATAATGGGGAACAAAGAAATGGCAGACCAATTGAACAAATACTTTGGATCTGTCTTCACGAAGGAAGACACAAATAACTTTCCGGAAATGCTAGGGGACCGAGGGTCTAGTGAGAAGGAGGAACTGAAGGAAATCCTTATTAGTCGGGAAATTATGTTAGAGAAATTGATGGGGTTGAAGGCCGATAAATCCCCAGGGCCTGATAGTTTGCATCCCAGAGTACTTAAGGAAGTGGCTCCAGAAATAGTGGATGCATTGGTGGTCATTTTCCAACATTCTATCAACACTGGATCAGTTCCTATGGACTGGAGTGCAGCTAATGTAATCTCACTTTTTAAAAAAGGAGGGTGCGAGAAAACAGGTAATTATAGACCGGTCAGCCTGACATCGGTGGTGGGGAAAATGTTGGAATCAATTATTAAAGATGTAATAGCAGCGCATTTGGAAAGCAGTGACAGGGAAATCAAGCTTGACAAATCTTCGAGAATTTTTTGAGGATGTAACTAGTAGAGTGGACAAGGGAGAACCAGTGGATGTGGTGTATTTAGACTTTCAAAAGGCTTTTGACAAGGTCCCACACAAGAGATTGGTGTGCAAAATTAAAGCACATGGTATTGGGGGTAATGTACTGATGTGGATAGAGAACTGGTTGGCAGACAGGAAGCAGAGAGTCGGGATAAACGGGTCCTTTTCAGAATGGCAGACAGTGACTAGTGGGGTGCCGCAGGGCTCAGTGCTGGGACCCCAGCTATTTACAATATACATCAATGATTTGGATGAAGGAATTGAGTGTCATATATCCAAGTTTGCAGATGACACTAAGCTGGGTGGCGGTGTGAGCTGTGAAGAGGATGCTAAGAGGCTGCAGGGTGACTTGGACAGGTTAGGTGAGTGGGCAAATGCATGGCAGATGCAGTATAATGTGGATAAATGTGAGGTTATCCACTTTGGTGGAAAAAAACGAAGGCAGAATATTATCTGAATGGCGACAGATTAGGAAAAGGGGAGGTGCAACGAGGCCTGGGTGTCATGGTACATCTTCATTGAAAGTTGGCATGCAGGTACAGCAGGCGGTGAAGAAGGCAAATGGCATGTTGGCCTTCATAGCGAGGGGATTTGAGTATAGGAGCAGGGAGGTCTTACTGCAGTTGTACAGGGCCTTGGTGAGGCCTCACATGGAATATTGTGTTCGGTTCTAGTCTTCTAATCTGAGGAAGGACATTCTTGCTATTGAGGGAGTGCAGCGAAGGTTCACCAGACTGATTCCAGGGATGGCAGGACTGACATATGAGGAGAGATTGGATTGACTGGGACTGTATTCACTGGAGTTGAGAAGGATGGGAGGGGATCTCATAGAAACATATAAAATTCTGACGGAACTGGACAATTAGATGCAGGAAGAATGTTCCCGATGTTGGGGAAGTCCAGAACCAGGGGTCACAGTCTAAGGATAAGGGGTAAGCCATTTAGGACCGAGATGAGGAGAAACTTCTTCACTCAGAGAGTTATTAACCTGTGGAATTCTCTACTGCAGAGAGTTGTTGATGCCAGTTCATTGGATATATTCAAGAGAGAGTTATATATGGCCCTTACGGCTAAAGGGATCAAGGGGTATGGAGAGAAAGCAGGAAATTGGTACTGAGGGAATGATCAGCAATTATCTTATTGAATGGTGATGCAGGCTCGAAGGGCCGAATGGCCTACTCCTACACCTATTTTCTATGTTTCTACACTGTCCCATCAAATACTGCCAGGGCAGGTACAGCACGGGGTTAGATACAGAGTAAAGCTCCCGCTACACTGTCCCATCAAACACTCCCAGGGCAGGTACAGCACGGGGTTAGATACAGAGTAAAGCTCCCTCTACACCGTCCCATCAAACACTCCCAGGGCAGGTACAGGGGGTTAGATACAGAGTAAAGCTCCCTCTACACTGTCCCCATCAAACACTCCCAGGGCAGGTATAGCACGGGGTTAGATACAGAGTAAAGCTCCCTCTACACTGTCCCATCAAACACTCCCAGGGCAAGTATAGCATAGGGTTAGATACAGAGTAAAGCTCCCTCTACACTGTCCCATCAAACACTCCCAGGGCAAGTATAGCATGGGGTTAGATACAGAGTAAAGCTCCCTCCACACTGTCCCATCAAACACTCCCAGGGCAAGTATAGCATGGGGTTAGATACAGAGTAAAGCTCCCTCGACACTGTTCCATCAAACACTCCCAGGGCAGGTACAGCACGGGGTTAGATACAGAGTAAAGCTCCCTCTGCACTATCCCATCAAACACTCCCAGAGCAGGTACAGCACGGGTTAGATACAGAGTAAAGCTCCCTCCACACTGTCCCCATCAAACACTCCCAGGGCAGGGACAGCACAGGTTAGATACAGAGTAAAGCTCCCTCTACACTGTCCCATCAAACACTTCCAGGGCAGGTACAGCACGGGGTTAGATACAGAGTAAAGCTCCCTCTACACTGTCCCATCAAACACTCCCAGGGCAGGTACAGCATGGGTTAGATACAGAGTAAAGCTCCCTCTACATTGTCCCATCAAACACTCCCAGGGCAGGTACAGCATGGGTTAGATACAGAGTAAAGCTCCCTCTACATTGTCCCATCAAATACTCCCAGGGCAGGTACAGCACGGGTTAGATACAGAGTAAAGCTCCCTCTACACTGTCCCATCAAACACTCCCAGGGCAGGTACAGCACGGGGTTAGATACAGAGTAAAGCTCGCTCTACACTGTCCCATCAAACACTCCCAGGGCAGGTACAGCACGGGGTTAGATACAGAGTAAAGCTCCCTCTACACTGTCCCATCAAACACTCCCAGGGCAGATACAGCACGGGGTTAGATACAGAGTAAAGCTCCCTCTACACTGTCCCATCAAACACTCCCAGAGCAGGTACAGCACGGGGTTAGATACAGAGTAAAGCTCCCTCTACACTGTCCCATCAAACACTCGCAGGGCAGGTACAGCACGGGGTTAGATACAGAGTAAAGCTCCCTCTACACTGTCCCATCAAACACTCGCAGGGCAGGTACAGCACGGGGTTAGATACAGAGTAAAGCTCCCTCTACACTGTCCCATCAAACACTCCCAGGGTAGGTACAGCATGGGGTTAGATACAGAGTAAAGCTCCCTCTGCACTGTCCCCATCAAACACTCCCAGGGCAGGTACAGGGGGTTAGATACAGAGTAAAGCTCCCTCTACACTGTCCCATCAAACACTCCCAGAGCAGGTACAGCACGGGGTTAGATACAGAGTAAAGCTCCCTCTACACTGTCCCATCAAACACTCGCAGGGCAGGTACAGCACGGGGTTGGATACAGAGTAAAGCTCCCTCTACACTGTCCCATCAAACACTCCCATTCAATGGGCCTCTCTCATACGTTCCTCTCAGCAGCAATCCTTCCCACCGCCCCCCCCCGCCCTCTGATCCTTCCCTCGCTGTACGATGTGGGAGGCCTCGTCTCGGTCGGGCCCCCCACGCCATGGTCCGTGAATGTCTCAGGCTCCCACGCTGTCACATAAGGTTCAGCTATTTAAGAGGCTGATTGCGGGTGAGCGGGGTTTGAAAGGGAAAAAGCGGCCAGGCATCTGGGCCGAATCACCCGCCACATTCGGAGCAGATTAAACGCAAGGAGATAACGATTTGCAGGCTCACTAAATCAAAACCTCCTTGCTCGAATGATGTCACTGCCCGGGAATGAAGTTAGCCTGGATCGCAGAGGTGAGGAAATCTAAATGAAAACCAGCGGGGCGGATAATTGTGTGGGAACGAGTCGTGTCGGTGCTCATACTCTTTGCTTCGAATGTCTCAAGCCGGAGGCAGTCTCGAAGTGGAGTAATTTTGTATATTATTGAAGGATCGCATCCAAGCTTTAATATCATTTCCCCCAGATGAGTTTCAGCACGTGTTCAGGCTGTCCTGCTGCCCACACTGTGTCAACGCCCAGCTGGTTGTGGAAACTGGCACCCACACAGCCAGCGAGGGTACTCCATCCGCTCCCTGCTTGGTGCTCTGCAAGTTGGTCCTTCTCAGCCATGGCTCAGTGGGCAGCACTCTCTCTCTCTTGCCTCCCAGTCAGAAGGTCGTGGCTTCGAGTCCCCACTCTGGAGACTTAAGCACACAATCCAGGCCGATTGTGCAGTACTGAGGGAGCGCCCTACTGCGCTGTCGGAGCGGCAGTGCTGAGGGAGTGCCGCACTGTCGGAGGGGCAGTACTGAGGGAGTGCCGCACTGTCGGAGGGGCAGTACTGAGGGAGTGCCGCACTGTCGGAGGGGCAGTACTGAGGGAGTGCCGCACTGTCGGAGGGGCAGTACTGAGGGAGTGCCGCACTGTCGGAGGGGCAGTGCTGAGGGAGTGCCGCACTGTCGGAGGGGCAGTACTGAGGGAGTGCCGCACTGTCGGAGGGGCAGTACTGAGGGAGTGCCGCACTGTCGGAGGGGCGGTACTGAGGGAGTGCCGCACTGTCGGAGGGGTGGTACTGAGGGAGTGCCGCACTGTCGGAGGGACGGTACTGAGGGAGTGCCGCACTGTCGGAGGGGCAGTACTGAGGGAGTGCCGCACTGTCGGAGGGGCAGTACTGAGGGAGTGCCGCACTGTCGGAGGGACGGTACTGAGGGAGTGCCGCACTGTCGGAGGGGCGGTACTGAGGGAGTGCCGCACTGTCGGAGGGGCGGTACTGAGGGAACGCCGCACTGTCGGAGGGGCAGTACTGAGGAAGTGCCGCACTGTTGGAGGGGCAGTACTGAGGGAGTGCCGCACTGTTGGAGGGGCAGTACTGAGGGAGTGCCGCACTGTTGGAGGGGCAGTACTGAGGGAGTGCCGCACTGTTGGAGGGGCAGTACTGAGGGAGTGCCGCACTGTTGGAGGGCAGTACTGAGGGAGTGCCGCACTGTTGGAGGGCAGTACTGAGGGAGTGCCGCACTGTAGGAGGGGCAGTACTGAGGGAGTGCCGCAATGTTGGAGGGGCAGTACTGAGGGAGTGCCGCACTGTCGGAGGGGCGGTACTGAGCGAGCGCCGCACTGTCGGAGGGGCGGTACTGAGGGAGTGCCGCACTGTCGGAGGGGCAGTACTGAGGGAGCGCCGCACTGTCGGAGGGGCAGTACTGAGGGAGTGCCGCGCTGTCGGAGGGGCAGTACTGAGGGAATGCCGCATTGTCGGAGGGGCAGTACTGAGGGAACGCCGCACTTTTGGAGGGGCAGTACTAAGGAAGTGCCGCACTGTTGGAGGGGCGGTACTGAGGGAGTGCCGCACTGTCGGAGGGGCAGTATTGAGGGAGCGCCGCACTGTCGGAGGGGCAGTACTGAGGGAGCGCCGCACTGTCGGAGAGGCAGTACTGAGGGAGCGCCGCACTGTCGGAGGGGGGCAGTACTGAGGGAGCGCCGCACTGTTGGAGGGGCAGTACTGAGGGAGCGCCGCGCTGTCGGAGGGGCAGTACTGAGGGAACACCGCACTGTCGGAGGGGCAGTACTGAGGGAGCGCCGCACTGTCGGAGGGGCAGTACTGAGGGAGCGCCGCACTGTCGGAGGGGCAGTACTGAGGGAGCGCCGCACTGTCGGAGGGGCAGTACTGAGGGAGCGCCGCACTGTCGGAGGGGCAGTACTGAGGGGGCGCCGCACTGTCGGAGGGGCAGTACTGAGGGAGCGCCGCACTGTCGGAGGGGCAGTACTGAGGGAGCGCCGCACTGTCGGAGGGGCAGTACTGAGGGAGCGCCGCACTGTCGGAGGAGCAGTACTGAGGGAGCGCCGCACTGTCGGAGGGGCAGTACTGAGGGAGCGCCGCACTGTCGGAGGGGCAGTACTGAGGGAGCGCCGCGCTGTCGGAGGGGCAGTACTGAGGGAACACCGCACTGTCGGAGGGGCAGTACTGAGGGAGCGCCGCACTGTCGGAGGGGCAGTACTGAGGGAGCGCCGCACTGTCGGAGGGGCAGTACTGAGGGAGCGCCGCACTGTCGGAGGGGCAGTACTGAGGGAGCGCCGCACTGTCGGAGGGGCAGTACTGAGGGGGCGCCGCACTGTCGGAGGGGCAGTACTGAGGGAGCGCCGCACTGTCGGAGGGGCAGTACTGAGGGAGCGCCGCACTGTCGGAGGGGCAGTACTGAGGGAGCGCCGCACTGTCGGAGGAGCAGTACTGAGGGAGCGCCGCACTGTCGGAGGGGCAGTACTGAGGGAGCGCCGCACTGTCGGAGGGGCAGTACTGAGGGAGCGCCGCACTGTCGGAGGGGCAGTACTGAGGGAGCGCCGCACTGTCGGAGGGGCAGTACTGAGGGAGCGCCGCACTGTCGGAGGGGCAGTACTGAGGGAGCGCCGCACTGTCGGAGGGGCAGTACTTCTTTCTTTCACCTCACCTCAGCTCAACTTCCTCCTCTGCTTCCTAAATACTGCCCAATTCCAAAGTGGTCTCCTAGTCCCTGAACTCACCTTTTCCCTTTCCCGGCTGTTGTGTATGTAACCCTTGGCAACCTGTATCACACCACCACCAGAGGGCCTACCTGTTGGAGTCCCAAGGGATCCCAGCATCCGTTGGGAGCACAGTATATAAGCAGGCCTCCCACGCGGTACCTGCAGTCTGGAGTCTAACTAAAGGAGCTAAGGTCACACTTACTCATTGCTTACAGTACTCAGTTTCATCCTTTATTATGAGCGTAACAATTGGCGACGAGATAACAAACAACCGTGCGAAAATACAAAGAACAGTTGGTATCCTGGAGAAGTTCTCAGAAGGGGACGATTGTGAGGCCTTCATGGAGAGTCTCGACCAATACTTCGTGGCCAACGAGCTGGAAGGGGACGAGAACACTGCCAAAGGAAGGGCGATCCTCCTTACCGTCTGTGGGGCAACAACCTATGGCCTCATGAAGAATCTTCTCGCTCCAGTAAAACCAACAACCAAATCCTATAAAGAATTGTGTACGCTAGTCCTGGAGCACCTAAATCCTAAGGAAAGTGTTTTGATGGCGAGATATTGGTTCTACACGTGTCATCGGTCGGAGAGCCAGGAAGTGGAGAGCTACGTCGCCGAATTAAGGCGCCTTGCGAATTTGATGGATTCCTAGAACAATGCTGAGAGACTTTTTTATGCTTGGCATTGGCCATGAGGTAATCCTTCGCAAACTATTGACTGTTGAAACACCGAATCTGAGCAAAGCCACAACGATAGCGCAGGCATTTATGTCCACCAGCGATAACAGCGATACATTTCGCAGCAGAAGAGGTTTCAGCTCGTACTGTGCACAAAGTAATGTTGTTTTTGAGCAGGAATATACATGGCAGAATGTACACGCCTGCAGCTGTATGACCTCAGATGACCCAGAGTCTGCCATCAATCGTTAATGTGAGGCAGTTAACACCTTGTTGGCGCTGCGGAGGTGATCATCGGGCCCATCAATGCCGCTTCAAGCACTAGGCGTGCAACGGCTGCAGACCAATGGGACACCTCCAGCGAATGTGCAGACGAGCTGCAAACCCTGCAAACCACCACGTTGCAGAGGAGGACCGATCCATGGTGGATCAGGCTGAACCAGAGACTCGAACCGAGGAGGCAGAAGTGTACGGGGTGCACACCTTCACCACAAAATGTCCACCGATCATGTTAAAAGTTGAACTGAACGGAATTCCAGTATCCATGGAACTGGACACGGGTGCAAGTCAGTCTATGAGCAAAAAGGCCCTCGAGAGGCTGTGGTGCAACAAGGCACAAAGGCCCAAGCTGAGCCCTATTCATATCAAGCTGAGAACTTACACTAAAGAGCTGATCCCTGTAATTGGCAGTGCAGCAGTAAAAGTCTCCTATGCACGAACTCCCACTATGGATTGTATCAGGAGATGGCCCCACACTGTTCGGCAGAAGCTGGCTGGGAAGAATCTGCTGAAACTGGGACAACATCCGAGCGCTTTCATCTGTTGCCGACGCCTCATGTGCCCAGGTTCTGAGCAGGTTTCCGCTGTTGTTTGAGCCAGGCATCGGAAATTTCTCTGGGGCAAAGGTGCAGATCCACTTGGTTCCCGGTACACGGCCCATCCACCACAAGGCACGTGCGGTACCACACATGATGCGAGATAAAGTGGAGATCGAGCTGGACAGGCTGCAACGACAGGGTATCATCGCACCGACTGAGTTCAACGAGTGGGCCAGTCCGATTGTTCCGGTTCTCAAGGGCGATGGCATGGTCAGAATTTGTGGGGACTATAAAGTAACGATTAACCGTTTTTCGCTGCAGGACCAGTACCCGCTACCAAAGGCAGACGACCTATTTGCGACACTGGCAGGAGGGAAACCGTTCACCAAGCTGGACCTGACCTCGGCCTACATGACGCAGGAGCTGGCGGTATCTTCGAAAGGCCTCACCTGCATCAACACGCACAAAGGTCTGTTCATCTACAATAGATGCCCGTTTGGGATTCGATCGGCCGCGGCTATTTTTCAAAGGAACATGGAGAGTCTGCTAAAGTCGGTTCTGCGCACCGTGGTTTTCCAGGACAACATATTGATCAGAGGCCGGGACACCATCGAACACTTGCAGAACCTGGAAGAGGTTCTAAGTCGGCTAGATCATGTGGGACTCAGGTTGAAACGCTCGAAGTGTGTTTTCCTGGCGCCAGGGGTTGAGTTCTTCGGGAGAAGAATCGCGGCAGACGGCATCAGACCCACCGACACCAAGATGGAGGCCATCAAGAACGATTCAAGACCACAGAACGTGATGGAGCTGCGGTCATTCCTGGGACTCCTCAATTATTTTGTTAATTTCCTACCCGGGTTAAGCACCTTGCTAGAACCTCTACATGTTGCTACGCAAGGGAGATGACTGGGTATGGGGGAAATCACAAGAGACAGCTTTTGAGAAAGCCAGAAATCTGTTATGTTCCAACAAACAGACCCATGTAAACGGTTAGTGCTAGCTTGCGATGCGTCTTCGTACGGGGTCGGGTGTGTGTTACAACAAGCAAACGAATCAGGAACAGTGCAACCGGTCGCTTATGCGTCCAGGAGTGTGTCCAAGGCCGAAAGGGCCTACAGCATGATTGAAAAGAAGCTCTGGCGTGCGTTTATGGGATGAAAAAAATGCACCAGTATCTGTTTGGGCTTAAGTTCAAGTTAGAAACTGATCATAAGCCGCTCATATCGTTATTCTCAGAGAGAAAAGGTATTAATACCAATGCCTCTGCTCGCATCCAAAGATGGACGTCACGCTGTCTGCCTATAACTATGTAATTCGCCACAGGCCAGGCACAGAGAACTGCGCTGATGCTCTCAGTCTGCGACCATTGCCCACCACCGGGGTGGAAATGGCACAGCCTGCAGACTTGCTCTTGGTGATGGATGCATTTGAAAACGAAAAGTCACCCGTTACGGCCCGCCAGATCAGGACCTGGACCAGCCAGGATCCTTTACTGTCCCTTGTCAAAAACTGTGTCCTCCATGGGAGCTGGTCCAGTGTCCCAGTGGAGATGCAGGAAGAGATCAAGCCGTTCCAGCGGCACAAAGATGAAATGTCCATACAGACGGACTGTCTTTTGTGGGGTAACCGCGTGGTTTTGCCGAAGAAAGGCAGGGAAACGTTCATACGCGACGACACAGTACCCACCCAGGTAGAGTAATGATGAAAGCTATAGCCAGATCCCATGTGTGGTGGCCCGGCATCGACTCAGATTTGGAGTCTTGCGTGCGCCAATGCAACACTTGCTCTCAACTGAGCAATGCACCCAGAGAGCCACCGCTAAGTTTGTGGTCATGGCCCTCCAAGCCATGGTCTAGGATCCACATTGACTTCGCTGGCCCATTTCTGGGCAAAATGTTCTTGGTTGTTGTGGATGCTTATTCAAAATGGATTGAGTGTGTAATAATGTCTGTAAGCATGTCCACTGCCACCATCGAAAACCTACGAGCCATGTTTGCCACGCCTGATGTCCTTGTCAGCGACAATGGGCCGTGTTTCACCAGCGCTGAATTCAAGGAATTCCTGACCCGCAATGGGATCAAGCAAGTCACATCTGCCCCGTTCAAGCCCGCATCTAACGGCCAGGCAGAACGGGCAGTCCAAACCATCAAGCAAAGCTTGAAATGCGTGTCGGAAGGCTCCCTGCAGACCCGCCTGTCCCGAGTCCTGCTCAGCTACCGCACAAGACCCCACTCGCTCACCGGGGTTCCCCCTGCCGAACTGCTCATGAAAAGGGCGCTCAAAACAAGGCTCTCTTTTGTCCACCCTGATCTCCATGATCATGTCGAGGGCAGGCGGCATCAACAAAGCGTGTACCATGATCGCGCAAATTTGTCACGCGATATTGAAGTCAATGACCCTGTATTTGTATTCAACTATGGACATGGTCCCAAATGGCTCGCTGGCACTGTCGTAGCCAAAGAAGGGAGCGGGGTGTTTCAGGTCAAACTTGCAAATGGACTAACTTGCAGAAAGCATTTGGACCAAACCAAACTGCGATTCACAGACAGCCACGAGCAACCTGAAGAGGACACCACCAACTTCGACCCTCGATGCACACACAAGTGGCAACTGATATCACGTTGACCACGAAGCTGAACTAACCACCCCCAGCAGCCCAGCAAGGTCAGCTGCACAGCAGCCCAGCGAAGGCCCCACCAACTCACCTGCACCTGTGTTTGTACCGAGACGATCGACTAGGGAGCGGAAAGCCCCAGATCGTCTCACCCTGTAAATACTATTGACTTTGGGGGGGACCGATGTTATGTATGCAATACCTTGTAACCAGCATTCTACCGCCACCAGAGGGCGCATCTGTTGGAGTCCCAAGGGATGCCAGCATCCCTTGGGAGCACTGTATATAAGCAAGCCTCCCATGCTGTGCCAGCACTCTGGAGTCAGAATAAAGAGACTAAGGTCACAATTACTCAAGTCTACTGTACTAAGCCACATTGCTTTATTTGAGACATAACAGAAGTGACCGACCAAGGGTCAACCAGACAGAGCCCACATAGAGCTAAGCCCAGAACACAGTCAATGCAGAGGCGATTTGCGCTGAGGGCTCAGGGGGGGGAGTGATGTCATGTATCCTACATGGCTACTGTTGGTACTATCACAAGGTGTGCCACCAGAGGGCACTGCAGTGGGAGACTTGTAGGTTACCTGTACAGGTGTGCCTGGCCGAGTATAAAAGGCAGGCCACCAGGTGTGATCCTCACTCTGGGGTTAACGAATAAAGGACTAAGGTCACTACAGTTCACGTACAACACACTGCCTCATGGAGTCATTACTAGAGCAGTTAAGTACACAACAGTTTCCTCTGCCCACCTTGGGCTCGTTTGCCATGAAGGAGTTCCGAGTAGAGCGCTCGCTTTGGGAGTCTCGTGTCGGGGCATGCGAACAATGTGGCCCTGCCCAGCGGAGCTGGTCGAGTGTGGTCAGTGCTTCGACGCTGGGGATGTTGGACTGATCTGTCATGTATGTACTTTTGGGATCACTAGCCACTAGATGGCGTCACTGTTGGAGGCCATTGGGCTGCACGCACATGTGTGCATGCACGTGGGTGCAGCCCAAGTATAAAAGGCCAGCCATTTTGTATATTAGTCACTTTGGGCCTTAATAAAGCAGAGCCGAGGTCATACCTCTTGTAGTTACACAGTACTCAGTCTAACAGTTATTGCATACACAACATTTGGCGACGAGGCAACAAGAACCTTTGCATGCAAAAATGAGCACAATTGGATTGTTGGAGCGATTTGTGGAAGGAGAAGATTGGGCAGACTTTGTGAGCCGTTTGAGCCAGTTCTTTGTGGCCAACAAAATGGAGGAGGTCGGTGACGCAGATCGGCGCCGGGCGCTGTTCCTCACGGTTTGTGGTCCAAAAATTGATGGTCTGATAAAGAATCTACTCCTGCCTGTGAGTCCAACAGAGAAGACGTATGAAGAGTTGTGTACACTGGCACAGGACCACCTTAAGCCAGACGAAGGCATCATCCTCTCGAGATACAGCCTTTACACTCACATTCGCTCAGAGGGCCAGAATGCGGCGGAATTCATTGCCGACCTGAGACGTCTAGCGGGACCGTGTAAGTTCGGGGCCGTGTTGGCAGACGTGCTGCGGGACTTCTTTGTAATCGGCATCAACCGCGAGGTGATCCTGCGTAAACTACCGGCGGTGGAGACGCTGGACTTGAACAGGGCCATGACGATCGCTCAGTCATGCATGACGACGGATAGAAGTCTAAAGCAGATATCAGTGAAAAATCGAAACTCGGCAAGTACTGTAAATGTGATTGGTTCGGCGTTCGGCACATGGCAGGGCCTACCCGACTGCAAAACCTGTGGCTGCCCAAAGTCCGCCAGCGGGAATGTATCCGATTTCTCCGTGTTGGCGTTGTGGAGGTAATCACTGGCACCAGCAGTGCAGATTTAAGCAATATAGCTGCAAAGGCTGTCTGAGAGTGGGGCATCTCCGGCGCAAGTGTCCGCAGGTGAGCAAGCGTGCTGCGACACACCATGTGGAGGATGATGGTCAGACTAGCGGGATCCGAATACACAATCCGAGATACCAGAGGCAGAAGTGTATGCACTGTACTCGTTCCTAACTAAGAGCAAACCGATAATGACCAACGTGAAATTTAATGGGGCATCGGTATCGATGGAACTGGGCACGGGGGCGAGTCAATCGATAATGAGCCAGAGGGCATTCGACAAGCTGTGGGATACTAAGGCTATGAGGCTCAGGCTGAGTCCAGTCAATGCCAAGTTGCGCACATACACAAAAAAACTCATAATGGTGATTGGCAGTGCCACAATTAAAATGCCGGTGCGGTTCACGAGTTACCGCTATGGGTTGTCCCAGGCAATGGCCCAACGCTGTTCAGCAGGAACTGGCTTGAAAAAATCAGATGCGATTGGAATGACATCAAGGTGTTGTCGTCGGAGGAAGATACATGTGCCCAAGTATTGATCAAGTTCCCCTCGCTGTTTGAACCAGGCATCGGCAACTTCACGGGAGCCAAGTTGCAGATCCACGTGGACTCAGATACGAGACCCATCCATCATAAAGCTCGGGCAGTTCCATATATGATGAGGGAGAAGGTCGGAATCGAACTGGACAGACTCCAGCGTGAAGGGATCATATCACAGATTGAAATGAATGAATGGGCCAGCCCCATTGTTCCTGTGCTGAAAAGTGATGGCACAGTCAGAATCTGTGGAGACTACAAGGTTACAATCAACAGGGTTTCAAAACAGGATCAGTACCCATTACCAAAGGCTGATGACTTGTTTGCAACTCTAGCCGGGGGGAAGTAATTCACCAAACTGGACTTGACTTCGGCCTACATGACACAGGAGCTGGTCGAGACGCTGAAGAGACTTATGTGCATCAACACGCATAAAGGACTGTTTATTTATCACAGGTGCCCTTTTGGAGTTTGCTTGCTGCAGCAATATTTCAGAGGAACATGGAGAGTCTACTGAAGTCCATTCCCAGAACTGTTGTGTTCCAAGATGACATCCTGATCACCGGTCGTGACTCCGAGGAACATCTGAACAACCTGGGAGAAGCTCTACATCGTTTGGACAAAGTGGGACTCAGACTGAAACGCTCGAAGTGCATCTTCATGGCACCAGAGGTCGAATTCCTGGGGTGGAAACTTGTTGCTGACAACATCAGGCCCACAGACCCGAAAACCAAGACCATCAAGAATGCACCCAAGCCGCAGAATGTGACGGAGCTGCGTTCGTTCCTGGGTCTACTCAACTACTTCGATAACTTCCTACCTAAATTGAGCACCTCTTTAGAACCACTGCACATGCTGCTAAGAAAAGGCGACAACTGGGTGTGGGGTGCGTCTCAAGACAGAGCTTTTGAGAAAGCCACTAATCTGCTTTGCTCTAACAAGCTGCTTGTACATTATGATCCATGCAAACGTTTAGTATTGGCCTGTGGTGCTTCATCATATGGAATTGGTTGCACACTCCAACAAGCTAATGAGTCGGGTAAACTTCAACCAGTCGCGTATGCTTCAAAAAGTTTGTCTAAAGCGGAAAGAGCCTACAGCATGGCAGAGAAAGAAGCACTAGCCTGTGTGTATGGGGTTAAAAAGATGCATCAGTACCTGTTTGGTCTTCAGTTTGAACTGGAGACAGATTACAAGCCGCTCATTTGACCTGGCACCGAGAATTGTGCCGATGCTTTGAGCCGTCTGCCGTTGCCCACAGCGGAGGTGGAAACGCCACAGCCAGCGGACCTATTGTTAGTTATGGATGCTTTTGAGAGTGAAGGAACCCCTGTCGCGGCTCAACAAGTTAAGACCTGGACCAGCCAGGACCCGATTTTATCGGTGATGAAGAGTTGCATCCTCAAAGGTGATTGGTCTGCCATACCCAAGCAACTGTGCGAGGAGACCAAACCTTACATTCGTCGCAAAGACGAACTGTCTATTCAGTCGGATTATATACTGTGGGGCAATCGTGTTGTTATACCCAAGAAAGGGAGAGAGAAATTTGTACGTGAGCTACATAGCACACATCCCGGCATTGTAATGATGAAAGCCATCGCCAGATCTCATTATGGTGGTCGGGAATTGACTCTGAGCTGGAATCATGTGTGCATGAGTGCAGCACTTACATGCAACGCGGCAAAGTACCAGCGGAATCGCCGCTGAGTCTGTGGTCGTGGCCGTCTAAACCATGGTCCAGTATCCACGTGGACTTTGCAGGTCCCTTCCTGGGGAAGATGTTTTTAGTTGTGGTGGATGCATATTCGAAGTGGACAGAGAGTATAATCATGTCATTCAGCACATCCACAGCTTCCATTGAGAATCTCAGTGTCATCTTCACGACACATGGTCTGCCTGACATCGTTGTTAGTGACAACGGATCGTGTTTCACCAGTCAGGAGTTCATGAAGCTCAATGGTATCAAACATGTAAGGTCAGCACTGTTCAAACCTGCATCCAATGGGCAAGCAGAACGTGCTGAACAAATCATAAAGCAGAGTATGAAGTGAGTAACCCAAGGGTCACTGCAGACCTCCTGTCCTGCATACTGCTTAGTTACAGGACAAGACCACACACGCTTACCAGGGTCTCGCCTGCTGAACTAATGAAGAGAGGTCTTAAGACCAAGCTATCTCTTGTACACCCTGACTTGAACAATCATGTTGAATATAGAAGGCAAAGTCAGCAAGAATATCACGATCGCGCAGCTGTGTCACATGATATTTCTGTAAATGATCCTGTCTGTATATGTTCTGAATTATGGTCAGGGTCCCAAGTGGATCGCTGTTACTGTCATGGCCAAGGAGGAAAACAGAGTATTTATTGTCAAGCTCAAAAATGGGCAAACATGCAGGAAACATATGGATCAGACAAAGCTGTGGCACACAGACGAACTGGAACAGTCGGAGGAAGAGACAAATGACAACCAACCAACCTACCCCCAGTCATCAGAGGACTCAGTGGTCATCAGTGAATCGGGACTTTCAATCGCTGACATGTTCAATGAAAATGGACTTTCAATCCCTGACATGGCCATTGCCACTCCCATCAGGTCAGTCACCCAGCCACCAGTCACAACAGACTCTGAACACTCACCCAAGGCTGGAGTTGAACTGAGACGGTCAACCCAGGACATAAACCACCGGACCGTCTCAATTTGTAAAAGACTGTGTTAATATCTCAGAGGGGAGCATTGTCATGTATGTACCTTTAGGATCACGAGCCACTAGATGGTGTCACTGTTGGAGGCCATTGGGCTGCACGCACGTGTCTCCCCTTGATCTTCTCTGCTCTAAAGAGAACAACCCCAGCTTCTCCAGTCTCTCCACGTCATTGAAGTCCCTTATCCCCAGGACCATTCTGGTCAATCTCCCTCCCCACCCTCTCCAATGCCTTGACATCCTCCCTCAAGTGTGCGATCCGCAAGATCCTGCAAAACCCCTGGGAGGACAGACGCACCAACGTTAGCGTCCTCGACCAGGCCAACATCCCCAGCATCGAAGCACTGACCACACTCGATCAGCTCCGCTGGTCAGGCCACATTGTTCGAATGCCCCAACACGAGACTCCCAAAGCAAGCGCTCTACTCAGAACTCCTTCACGGCAAACGAGCCAAAGGTGGGCAGAGGAAACGTTACAAGGACACCCTCAAAGTCTCCCTGATAAATTGCAACATCCCCAGACACCTGGGAGTCCCTGGCCAAAGACCAGTCCGCCCTAAGTGGAGGAAGTGCATCCGGGAGGGCGCTGAGCACCTCGAGTCTCGTCGCCGAGAGCGTGCAGAAACCAAGCGCAGGCAGCAGAAGGAGCGTGCGGCAAACCAGTCCCACCCTCCCCTTCCCGCAACCACTGTCTGTCCCACCTGTGACAGAGACTGTAATTCCCGTATTGGACTGTTCAGCCACCTAAGGACTCACTTTTAGAGTGGAAGCAAGTCTTCCTCGATTCCGAGGGACTGCCTATGATGGTGATGAAAGTGTGTGAGGCCCAGAATTGGCCACAATAATCCAGCTGGGGCCTAACAGGGCCTCTACACAATTTCCGAGTTTAATTTAATCCTTTTCTCCATTTCCTCCCTTTCTGTCCCCATCGATAATTAAAATCTCCCAGACCAGGACTTTTTCCCATTCCTACTCCTGTCTCTAATCTGTCTGCCGATTTCCTCTTCCATTTCCTGTACGCAGTCGACCCTATTAATGTAACAACCTCTTTATAGATTTGAACTTAAAAAAAAACCCTCATTCACGGGGACGAGTGCGTCACTGGCAAGACTATCATTTATTGTCCATCCCTAATTGCCCCTCGAGAAGGTGGTCGTGAGCCGATTCTGTTCGCTTAACCCACTTCAGAGGAGCAGTTAAGAGCGTGCTTTGGGAGTCTCGTGTCGGGGACATGCGGACCATGTGGTCCTGCCCAGCGGAGCTGGTCGAGTGTGGTCAGTGCTTCGATGCTGGGGATGTTGACCTGGTCGAGGACGCTAACGTTGGTGCGTCTGTCCTCCCAGGGGATTTGTAGGATCTTGCGGAGACATCGTTGGTGGTATTTCTCCAGCGACTTGAGGTGTCTACTGTACATGGTCCATGTCTCTGAGCCATACAGGAGGCGGGTATCACTACAGCCCTGTAGACCATGAGATTGGTGGCGAATTTGAGGGCCTGGTTTCACAGCAAACGAGCCAAAGGTGGGCAGAAGAAACGTTACAAGGGACCACCCTCAAAGCCTCCCTGATAAAGTGCAACATCCTCACCGACACCTGGGAGTCCCTGGCCCAAAGACCAGTCCGACCTAAGTGGAGGAAGTGCATCCGGGAGGGCGCTGAGCACCTCGAGTCTCGTCGCCGAGAGCGTGCAGAAACCAAGCGCAGGCAGCGGAAGGAGCGTGCGGCAAACCAGTCCCACCCTCCCCTTCCCTCAACCACTGTCTGTCCCACCTGTGACAGGGACTGTGGCTCTCGTATTGGGCTGTTCATTCATTTTAAGAGTGGAAGCAAGTCTTCCTCGCTTCTGAGGGACTGATGATGAGTTAAGAGCCAACCTCATGTGATGTGGGTCTGGAGTCACATATAGGCCCCAGACCGGGTAAGGACAGCAGGCTGCCTTCCCCTAAAGGTGTATCAGTGAACCATTGGGGGTGTTATGACAATCCCATAGCTTCTCGCTCATTTTTACCCAACTCTCCTCTTTACTTCCAGATTTTGTCAACTTTTTTCAAATTCTCAAACTGCCACAAGTGGGATTTAAAAGAAAGACGTGCATTTCTATAGCGCCTTTCATGACGTCCCAAAACGCTTTACAGCCAATTAAGTACTTTTGGAGCATAGTCACTGTTGTAATGTGCAAAACACGGCAGTCAATTTGCGCACAGCAAGCTCCCACGAACAGCAATGTGATAATGACCCAGATCATCTGTTTTAGTGATGTTGGTGAAGGATAAATATTGACCCCAGGACACCGGGGAGAACTCCCCCTGCTCTTCTTCCAATAGTGGTTGTGGGATCTTTTACGTCTTTTACTGAGAGACAGACGGGGCCTCGGTTTAATTTCACATCCGGAAGACGGCACCTCCGACAGTGCGGAACTCCCTCAGTACCGCCCCCCCGACAGTGCGGTACTCCCTTAGTACCGCCCCTCCGACAGTGCGGTGCTCCCTCAGTACTGTCCCTCTGACAGTGCAGCGCTCCCTCAGTACCGCCCCTCCGACAGTGCGGTGCTCCCTCAGTACTACCCCTCTGACAGCACAGTACGGTGCTCCCTCAGTACTATCCCTCCGTCAGCGCAGTATGGCGCTCCCTCTTGTACTGCCCCTCCGACAGTGCAGTGCGGCACTCCCTCAGTACTGCCCCTCCGCCAGCGCAGTGGGGCGCTCCCTCAGTACTGCCCCTCCGACAGTGCAGTGCGGCACTCCCTCAGTACTGCCCCTCCGACAGCGCAGTGCGGTGCTCCCTCAGTACTGCCCCTCCGACAGTGCAGTGCGGCACTCCCTCAGTACTGCCCCTCCGACAGCGCAGTGCGGTGCTCCCTCAGTACTGCCCCTCCGACAGTGCAGTACGGCGCTCCCTCAGTACTGCCCCTCCGACAGCGCAGTGCGGTGCTCCCTCAGTACTGCCCCTCCGACAGTGCAGTACGGCGCTCCCTCAGTACTGCCCCTCCGACAGTGCAGTGCGGCGCTCCCTCAGTACTGCCCCTCCGACAGTGCAGTGCGGCACTCCCTCAGTACTGCCCCTCCCACAGCGCAGTGCGGTGCTCCCTCAGTACTGCCCCTCCGACAGCGCAGTACGGTGCTCCCTCAGTACTGCCCCTCCCACAGCGCAGTACGGTGCTCCCTCAGTACTGCCCCTCCGACAGCGCAGTACGGTGCTCCCTCAGTACTGCCCCTCCCACAGCGCAGTACGGTGCTCCCTCAGTACTGCCCCTCCGACAGCGCAGTACGGTGCTCCCTCAGTACTGCCCCTCCCACAGCGCAGTGCGGTGCTCCCTCAGTACTGCCCCTCCGACAGTGCAGTGCGGCACTCCCTCAGTACTGCCCCTCCGACAGCACAGTGTGGTGCTCCCTCAGTACTGCCCCTCCCACAGCGCAGTGCGGCGCTCCCTCAGTACTGCCCCTCCGACAGTGCAGTACGGCGCTCCCTCAGTACTGCCCCTCCGACAGTGCAGTGCGGCACTCCCTCAGTACTGCCCCTCCGAAAGCGCATTGTGGCGCTCCCTCAGTACTGCCCCTCCGACAGCGCAGTGCGGTGCTCCCTCAGTACTGCCCCTCCGACAGCGCAGTACGGTGCTCCCTCAGCACTGCCCCTCCGACAGTGCAGTGGGGCGCTCCCTCAGCACTGCCCCTCCGACAACGCAGTGGGGTGCTCCCTCAGTACTGCCCCTCCGACAGCGCAGTACGGCGCTCCGTCAGTACTGCCCCTCCCACAGCGCAGTACGGTGCTCCCTCAGTACTGCCCCTCCCACAGCGCAGTACGGTGCTCCCTCAGTACTGCCCCTCCGACAGCGCAGTATGGCGCTCCCTCAGTACTGCCCCTCCCACAGCGCAGTACGGTGCTCCCTCAGTACTGCCCCTCCCACAGCGCAGTACGGTGCTCCCTCAGTACTGCCCCTCCCACAGCGCAGTACGGTGCTCCCTCAGTACTGCCCCTCCGACAGCGCAGTGGGACGCTCCCTCAGTACTGTCCCTCCGACAGCGCAGTACGGTGCTCCCTCAGTACTGCCCCTCCCACAGCGCAGTACGGCGCTCCCTCAGTACTGCCCCTCCCACAGCGCAGTACGGCGCTCCCTCAGTACTGCCCCTCCCACAGCGCAGTACGGCGCTCCCTCAGTACTGCCCCTCCGACAGCGCAGTATGGCGCTCCCTCAGTACTGCCCCTCCGACAGCGCAGTACGGTGCTCCCTCAGCACTGCCCCTCCGACAGCGCAGTATGGCGCTCCCTCAGTACTGCCCCTCCGACAGCGCAGTACGGTGCTCCCTCAGCACTGCCCCTCCGACAGCGCAGTATGGCGCTCCCTCAGTACTGCCCCTCCGACAGGGCAGTATGGCGCTCCCTCAGTACTGCCCCTCCGACAGCGCAGTATGGCGCTCCCTCAGTACTGCCCCTCCGACAGCGCAGTATGGCGCTCCCTCAGTACTGCCCCTCCGACAGCGCAGTATGGCGCTCCCTCAGTACTGCCCCTCCGACAGCGCAGTATGGCGCTCCCTCAGTACTGCCCCTCCGACAGCGCAGTATGGCGCTCCCTCAGTACTGCACTGGGAGTGTCGGCCTGGATTCTGCGCTCGAGCCTCTGGAGTGGGATTTGAACCCTCGACCTTCTGACTCAGAGAGAGAGTGCTGCCCACTGAGCCACGACTGAAACCTATGATGACTGGATCGCTCGCCCAGTATTACGCACTTCAAGACCCCAGAGCTCAAACTGGAGTGGCTTTTCCTGTATCACTTCTGTCTCGGAAGATCACCCCTCTCTTCAGCCTGCTTTCCCTCTTAAACCCATGTTCCCAACTCCGCCTCCTAACTTATCTTTTCTATCCCTCCGAAATACAGGCAACTCTCGACAATCCGCACCCGGATGCAACGGGAAAGCGTTGTAATGGCAT